>NW_023311896.1:0-11061 GCF_011077185.1 Oxyura jamaicensis
GTGTTGTGCTTCCAGGATATGTCAGGGAAGTTGAAGTCCCCCACGAGTACAAGCGCTGAAGATTTCGCAACTTCTGTCAGCGCAACTTCTGTCAACTTCTGTCAGCGCAACTTCTGTCAACTTCAATAGTGTTTTTATAATTAATAATGTTAATTGAATGAGTGAAGTGGATATCAAATACATGATTTCTATATGTTATTTCTAACACTCCTACTGCCCCTTGAATTTGAACCTTCCTTCTCTTTATCTTTTCAAACTGATTGTGGGCCTGACCTCATCTGAAGTAAAAATACAACTCATTGGAAACTCAACAGAGGCAAAGGGGAGAGTGGAAAGTAGAATTTGTACATTTTAACTGTTGTTTGAATTGATATAATATACCCAAGTAATTGAAGTGGAGTACAGTATGCTTTCTGAAACAAACTCTGAATACAGAATACTGCTTATGTTCTTGTAATTCATTTCTTCCTTTCCACCTCTTCATTTTACCACGTTCTTTAGTGACAGTTGCATTTCTTTCAAGCACGCTTTCTTATCCACATTATATGTTATTCTAGGTCTTTTATTTAGGATTTTTAACACATCCTTCACATCTCCTTTACAGTCTCTGGTCAATAACTGTTAAGACCTGTATACTTCTATGCACTTCATGGCTATTCCCTTATCACATGCATTTTCTGTTGCCTGAAGGTAGATCTGTACAATTTTTTGTTATTGAAATCTGTTGCTACCTCCCCCCTCTTTTTTTTTATTTTTTTTATTTTTTATTTTTTTTTATTTTCCCCAAGCAGATGGAGGTGTGTAAATGTGTCTGAAGACTGAGAATACCATTAATTTTGTTTTTACAGAGCCCTGGGAGACACAATGTCTCTCTAATTCCTCTTCAACTAGGCTGAAAAAAAAAAATTAATAACTTCGCAATACAAGTAAAGCAACTTTACACATTATTGTGTATACCTTATAGCCCTGACTGCTGGGGAAAAAAAAAAAAAAAAAAGGTGTGTGTGTGTGGGGGGGAGATGTACTGCTGCTTCTGTGCATCAATCTTGTTCTCTTTGCAAGAGAACACCATCCTGAAGTCATACACAAGCTGGATTTACATTATTCCATTAAGTATTGATTGTAATGTTTGAAGCCTTTATTGTTGCAATTTATCAGAGCTTTTTCCACTGTGATGGGTAGAAAATAATGGTGCCTGGCTACAGCTTGTTGTGCACTCTGCAGCTGATAGGGTGAAAGTGGTTGAGAAGGGTAGAAGGGTTTCATTTTATTTATTTATTTATTTGTTTATTTTTTTAATAATAAGTACATCAATTCAGAAAGCAGAGCTATTTGCTCAATACCTGGCATAATATAGAGAACATTCAATCTCCAATTGAACATACAGAACTGAATTAGAATAATTTTGCACACAGATGTGAATTAGAATAATTTTACAAAGGCTAGATGGCCTTCTACTACCACATCTCTATGAGACTAAATTCAATAAATGCCAAAGATTAGCATTTATTATTATTATTATTATTATTATTATTGGCAGGGAGGGATGTTCAATCTTATTATTTTTATCAGGGATCATCTAGGCTCCCTGTTTAACTTCAGCCTGGAGTTATTGCTTCAATAAAACATAAGATTAAATTAAAAAAAAAAAAAAAAGAAATTGAATATCATCAGCAATATTTTAAACAAATGATCCTGCAACTGAATGAAAAACTACATAGGCATAAAGGAGCATAGGCTGTTTTCTGAGACATTTCACACAAGTTTCCTGTTCTTTTAACATGTTC
This sequence comes from Oxyura jamaicensis, assembly GCF_011077185.1. NCBI lineage: Eukaryota > Metazoa > Chordata > Aves > Anseriformes > Anatidae > Oxyura > Oxyura jamaicensis. The sequence goes on from NW_023311896.1 coordinate 1,788, forward strand.
TTCATAAGTGATGACTTGGAAGATTACAATTCTGGAACATATCTGTGTCAACTCTTAATCAAAATATTGCTTCTTTTGGCATATATTTATACATTTTAAAACAGGTCTGTAAGGTGTGACAGAGAAATCCAAGCCACTAGTCTTGGCCAGATACTGGTTGAAGTAAATTAACATCACTACATAAGACCTATATCATATCTATTAAAATTTTGGTTTAACTTAATATGAAAAATTAAAACATCAAGATTACTGTCTACCCCAATCTCTTACAAGATTCTTGTACATATGAGCTACAACTTAAATATTAATGTTTTGCAATTCATATAGACAAAGATTTTATTGCTAACCCATATGAGTGCCACTTGAGCATTGAAGCCATCCTGCAGCAGGATCTGTGAAGATCCTCATCTGTCTCATGTTCAGCTATTTGGCCACTGAAGAACATGAAACACCATAAAAGAGGTCTAAAATTTCATTTAGTTTCATTGCTGATGATTGACATTCTTGTCAACATTTCAGAGATTCTGATATACAGGCTTGTAAGGGCTGATTCGAGGACAATTATAAAGCACCCCCACCCCATTACAAGAGAGACTTGAAAATACTTGAACAGAGAGTCCAACAGAGGGTCACCAAGATGCAAGGTGATAAAGGGACTGGAACACCTCTCCTATGAGGAGAGGCTGAGCATTGATTCTGTACAGCCTGCAGAAGGCTTGGAGGCAACCTTATCAATATGTATTAGTCTGAAGGGAAGAGGACAGAGTCAGGCTCTTTTCAGAGGTTCCCTGTGACAGGACATTGATAAATGGAATGGGCACAAACTGGAATACAAAAGGTTCTGTCTGAACATCAGCAAGTGCTTTTTTACTGTGTGGGTGACAGTGAACTGGAATAGGTTGTCCAGAGAGATTGTGGAGTTTCCCTTCTTGGAGATCTTGAAAAGCAGTCATGACATGCTCCTGGGCAATCTGCTCTAGACACATTTGCTTGAGCAGGGAGGTCAAACCAGAGGACTTCCAGAGGTTGCTTCCAACCTTAACCATTGTGTGATTTTGTTATTCTGTGATATTTTAAATGCCTTTGTCTATCAAAAATGGATAGACAGTTCAGCTCAACCTTTTTTTTTTTTTTTTTTTTTTTTTTTTTATCCAGATGGAGTAGCATCAGGTCTAAGCTCTGAGACAGAAATTTCTAATTTCATTGGAGATCCATGAAATTAGTAGAAAAATACTACCTTGTTTTCTTTGGGAACAACCTGGTAAAAGTCCACCTGAATACACTGAGAGCACTCTTGGCTAGCACAGCTGACAATATCAGTCTGTGAAAAGCTTCTGCAGAGGGACTGATGAAATAAAATCAAAACCCTTTGCTTCACGGTTTCACATTGGCCAAACTATCTGGCTTCTTGGAAAAGTACATCCTCTGTCATGTGAAAAAGTGACAAAGTTGATACTCAGACTGGCAGAAACATTTGTGGAAAAGTGTTCTGGAATCCCTTCAAGAGCTTCTGCTGACAGCATAGCCCAGCATTTACAATGTAGAGCAAGGCTAAAATTTGCAGTGAGGCTCCATGTATTGTACATCCTACAGAATGTATGCCAAGAAAAATACTGTATCAGAATTATCTGTGAATTTTTAAGACAGTGTGAAGAGGAGTGAAAACATATTATTCTCTACACCTTCTAGGAAGCATTATGTTATAAGTTTATTCACTCATTTTTTTCTGTGTAAACATTAGTAATGCAATAGGCTTTCAGAGATTCCTGTGCCAAAGCTATTTTTGTTTGTTTGATTGATTGTTTTTTTTACCTCCCCCCCTCCCCCCCAGGATCCTATGTCTTTTTAGATGTCTCAGATTGTAGAAGTCTCCATCAAAAAAAGATGGAATCGAATTCAGACTACCAAAATAAGAGCATCAAGGGCAAACAAATTGCTGAATTTTTAGGAGAAATGAACACTGCATGTTTAGGAATTGTGTTGAAAATAGAAACCTTAGGTCAATTAAATATTTTGCACAAAATCCTAACATTAAGTTTCTTCTGGGAAAGTGAATTCTTTCATGATACTAGCTTGTATCTTATTAGCCAGATTTATTTCACTGGTGAGAGTCATCACTTATGTCTGGGAAGATTTTTTTGCATGTCTATTATTGTAAGACTTTTAGTTACCTCTACTTCAAAACCAGATCAACAATCATGAAAAAAAAAATCAAAAATCAAAATTCACTTAATAGTCACGCTGAATATTTTTATATATATATATTTTTTAACTTCTGGTGTTCCAGCATATCTCTGTGTTGGAAGCTGGGCCAATGTCTAACTCAAAACTCATCTTGACAAGTACAATATTCAATACGTGTAACAGAATTTGCATTAAGTTCAGTTGCGGACTTTTGTTTTTGAGATGCCCTTGAGAATTTTGCTTACCTAAGGAGGATGGGACAGTCTGTAAGAGTAGGAAATGGAACTTGAATAAAAGTGAGAGGCCTTTTCTAGCAGAACATAACAGTCATTCAGCCTATAGTTATATTGAAATTATCTGAAACAATTTATGAGATGCTGTCCAATAAACAGAGTTCATCATCTAAAGAGCAACATAGAAAAAAAAAATCATTGAAGAAAACTCTTGTAAGGTTACAGTGTAAGAAAAGCTATAATCTTGACTTGATGAAGCTAATCTTCTAAAATTTATCTTCCCAGGCTTAAGGAATGATGAGTTTTTTTGCTATTGCATAGACTTCTATCTGCAACAGAAATCCTGAAATTGTACCTTTACCATGCATAGAAGAAGTTAGTTCTCCACACATTTTTAAAATGGAAGTCCATGATTTCTGTTACTCCTTATAAAGTTAATTCTATGGCAATACCAAAAAACAATCAATTATAAACAACAACAAAATGTCTTTATGTCAGTATTTCAGTTTAGTGATAGACATGTTTTGTTAAACAGGTGGATCGGCATGTTATTTCATGTTACAATAATTCTGATTTTAAATGGCTATTTTGTGATATCCCAAATACTTCTCAACATTCACAATAGACCAGTAAATACAACAGGGATTATTAGGTTCTGCAGTTATTCTCAGGTTTCTCTCCATGTGTATCCCTCAGACAGCTCCATTGGTACAAGTTCACTGAACCAAATCCTGGTTTGGAGCCCAAAGCAAAGAAAAATAAAATGACCCCCAAGCAACTACTTCTCATCAGGTCCCACATTTTTGATGCAATAAGAGAAAACAGAGAATTATTCCATGCAGGTGTGATGAGTAGTCTTCTTTGAATATCTGAGTACAAATATGAAGGACAAGAAGCCAGCTGGAATGAAAAGCAAACGGAAATGCCAGCACTGATTGAAAATAAGTAAGAACTAAAAAAGTTAAAGTGATGGGAATCAAAATGTGTTTCCGTGTTTCTGTGTATAAGTTAAAAAGAGAAAGCAAGAAAAATGAAGAGACTCCTGAGTACGGATCACAACAGAGGTGATAATAAGTACTCTTTTCTCCTATTAACCTGGTTTTCTTGGGAGATCTTCTATCCTCAAAGCAAGCATGCTATAATGACAATACATTATTATATACTAATACCAGTAATAGTACGATAATTCCTGAAATAAAGTTATTTTTATATAAGATAAAGACAGTTTTTGCAATGTAAATATTCTTGAAAAAATGTAGATAGTTTTATTCTGAGGGAAGAAAAATGTGTGATAGAGAGGATTATATATGCACAGAATTTTTCATAAAATTTCAAAAGTTCATTTTGGCAAATAGAACTGGAAAATCAAGAACTTAGACTGAGACTTTGAGAAAGGACAGTAAAAGTCTCTGGGAAAGTCTATTCAACTTTCAAAATTTATCCCTGAGCTTTGTGGTCAGGCAGTGAGGTGGTGACATCTATGCACAGACAATGTATGTCTCTCCTTAAATACTCTGGTAGATATATCTTGATGAGTAGTTCTCTGAGGTTGTTTTACAAAGAGTTGAAATACTGGTAAAACAATCTTTTTTAAATTTCCAAGCTTTTTCAAAGAGACTTTCCAAGTGATCTGTCCCAGCGTACAAAAAGTTTTGAAAATTTCCTTATGCTGCCAACATTTTCAAGTTCTCTTGGCGTTGCTTTTAATCTTTCACAGACCAAGGCACAAAAATAGGAAAAGGAATCAATGTTGATGATCTATATTCATGTTCATTCTGTTATGAACATGAATACATGCTGGAATACAACTTGAATAAAAGTTGAAAATATTCTAGTTTTAGCATTTTATTATTATTATTATTATTATTTCCTGACAGGAATTACCAGTGCAACGGCTGTATACCTTGCTTCTGGGATGGCATCATTATCTGAATCAGTCAGCAACAAAACTGAGAGTAGGAGATAGGGCATTTATGAAGAAAGTATAAAACACCATTAAGTACATTTACTCTTCTTCCCACAACTTTCCTTTTAATCCCTTTTCTTCTGATGTTTCCTTAATTTATTACTTTATTTTCTGGCAGCTGTATTAAATGCTGGAGATTCAATACTTTTTCCATTTTCAATGAGTCATGTTCGGGGAATTATTTCAGGCTCCAAACATTTTGATGTAGATTTGTAAGGTTAGATGCAGAGTTGAGTAACTAATCTACCACCACTACTGGGAAACAATTGGAATTATGTATGGCAGATTTGATCTCCCTCAGATTTACTGGGCCATATATATGCAATTAAAATGTTTTGTAACTTATACATATTTACATTTTAATTATATATGTGAGAAAAAAATCCACATATATTTCCATTCTCTAACACTTATTCTGTAAATTCATTTTATGTTTCATGGTACATAGCTGTGAGAATCCTCTGTACTTGAGAGAAGGAGGACAGACAGTTCCATGAAGTCTGAAAGATACTTTAATAGGTTTAAAGCAGGGTGGAGTCCACTAAGTTCTTAAGGAAATTGGTACAAGTTTTCACTCCTCCCTATTACTTTCACTGAATCACAGAATAGTCTAGGTTGGAAGAGACCTCCAAGATCACCGAGTCCAACCTCCGACCTAACGCTAACAAATCTTCCACTAAACCATATCCCTATGCTCTACATCTACTTTCTCCTTCTCTTCTAAAAAGAACTGAATCAGTAGAAATAACTACAGTTACTATGTGACTTTTGAAAGACCAGAAATATTAAGTGATGTGAAAAGAACTGAAGTATGGAAATCAATTCCTACTAGTAGCACTTTATAATAATAATAATAATAATAAAGCAATTAAAAAATAATATAAAAAATCTTTTCATACGATATATTTCTGTCATTAGTCTTACTCAGCACTTTTAAATAGGTAGGGGATAGCATGAGATTAGCAGAGAAGTAAATCAAGAGAGCCAATATGTGCAAGAAGTAAATATGGGACCAAGATTTCTTTCAGACAAATATGTGGTATCTGTGGGCTTGTGTCTGCAATAGAGTCTGAGATATGCATGATACAGGAAGATCATCAGAGCCTTATCTTTTAAGTTGTTTGCAAGTGGGTTTGAAAGCTATTAGATATTTATTTATTTATTGCTGGTAATAGTAATACATGATAGAAAGAAAAGACTAAGACAATTGTTTGCTCAGAATCAGAAAGGGGTAAGGTAATATGAAATTCAGAAAGTAGGTTGAAAATAAAATAAATTAGTGGAGGACTTAAACAAAGAGAAATTGGAAGTTATATCTGTTTTAAATTTATTCTGTTATTAATCGGTATTCTCATTCCCCAAGACTTAAATATATCTTGACATCTGTTTATCATCGATCATGAATGGCATTAAAAGGACAACAAAGTAGGTGTCTGCACTTAACTGAATATGCAGTGGAGAAGCTCCCCAACATTCTTTATTTTAATTTATAAAAATGGAATTTGAAAATTGTTAATTATGCAGCAGCCCAGGCTGGGGACTTGAAAAGGCAGTAAGACAAGGAGGAGTATGGAGAAATTGTGATGACTTTTATGGGTTACGCAGTCACTTTGCAACTCTTTCGGGTGAAGGCTGAGCAAAAAGACTGCTTATTCTTTTCCCCCTCCCCTTCCCTCTTCTCCCCTTAGAAAAATGGACTTTTTTTTTTTTTTTTTTTTTTCCTCATGGTTTATTTCAGAGAATTGAGTTCCATTAGGAAGAAGAAAATAATTGAAATTATTAAGGAATAAATAAAGAGATGGTATAGGCAGGATCAAGATAAGGATGAGATCTGGCAATGCTCCAGAGGAAGAAAGCAGGAATCATACACTGAGAGAGATGTAAACATAGGAACATGAGGGAAAATATCTTTGGGTCAGGAAAAATTAAGTGCTTAAACGCATTGGTTTCTTTCTGTTGTGAGATCACGGAGCTGGTCCCTCAAGCCAACTGCTCTGTATTAAGATAAAAGCTAATTCATTCCTTCCTTTTAAATAAGTTAAATAAAAAGATCTGTTCTCTATTACTTCTTCCTTATCCAGCTCTTAAATCCACCTACTCCCACAAATCCCACAATTACAATTCTATGTGAAATTTATGTACAAGAGACAGAGAGAGATGGAATGAAATGCTGATGTTCTTTTGTTTGGCTATTTGGTCCATTTACTTATTAGTCCCAGATGTTAGGACTTTATATATATAAATGTATATAGCAAAACTATAGAAGAGATGGTACAGTAGAAAATAGTAAAATATTTGTAAAACTTTTCTTGATTACTAAGCAGTTTGAATTAGAGTTGTTGAAACTTCACTCTCTGGTTTCCTCTGATTGTGTCAAGGGAACATATAACAGTGAAATTCTGATACAGTGATCTCACTCCAAATGTTATGTTAACTCATTTTGAATCACAGAATCACAGAATTTCTAGGTTGGAAGAGACCTCAAGATCATCAAGTCCAACCTCTGACCTAACACTAACAGTCCCCACTAAACCATATCCCTAAGCTCTACATCTAAACGTCTTTTAAAGACTTCCAGGGATGGTGACTCCACCACCTCCCTGGGCAGCCCGTTCCAATGTCTAACAACCTTTTCGGTAAAGAAGTTCTTCCTAACATCCAACCTAAAACTCCCCTGGCGCAACTTAAAACCATTCCCCCTCGTCCTGTCACCAGGCACGTGGGAGAATAGACCAACCCCCACCACGCTACAGCCTCCCTTGAGGTACCTGTAGAGAGCGATAAGGTCACCCCTGAGCCTCCTTTTCTCCAGGCTGAACAAGCCCAGCTCCCTCAGCCGCTCCTCCTAAGTCTTGTTCTCCAGGCCCCTCACCAGCTTCGTAGCCCTTCTCTGGACTCGCTCAAGCACCTCCATGTCCTTCTTGTAGTGAGGGGCCCAAAGCTGAACACAGTACTCGAGGTGCTGCCTCACCAGAGCCGAGTACAGGGGGACGATCACTTCCCTGGACCTTCTGGCCACACTGTTTCTTATACAGGCCAGGAGGCTGTTGGCCTTCTTGGCCACCTGAGCACATTGCTGGCTCATATTCAGCCGACTATCAACCATCACTCCCAGGTCCTTCTCTGCCTGGCAGCTCTCCAGCCACTCATCTCCCAGCCTGTAGCTCTGCTTGGGGTTATTGCGCCCCAGGTGCAGGACCCGGCACTTGGCCTTGAACTTCATGCAGTTGACCTCAGCCCATCGGTGCAGCCTATCCAGATCCTCCTGCAGAGCCTTCCTACCCTCGAGCAGATCGACACACGCACCTAACTTGGTGTCCTCTGCAAACTTACTGAGGTTGCACTCAATGCCCTCATCCAGATTATCAATGAAGATATTGAAGAGGACCGGCCCCAGCACCGAGCCCTGGGGAACGCCACTAGTGACTGGCCTCCAACTGGATTTGACTCCATTTACCACGACTCTTTGGGCCCGGCTATCCAGCCAGTTTCTAACCCAACGAAGCGTGCGCCAGTCCAAGCCAAGAGCAGCCAGTTTCTTGAGGAGAATGCTGTGGGAAAGAGTGTCAAAAGCCTTGCTGAAGTCAAGGTAGACCACATCCACAGCCTTTCCCTCGTCCACCCAGCGCGACACTTTGTCATAGAAGGAGATCAGGTTCGTCAAGCAGGACCTGCCTTCCATAAACCCATGCTGACTGGGCCTGATCGCCTGCTTGCCCTGCAAGTGCTGCGTGATGACTCTCAAGATTATCTGCTCCATGAGCTTCTCTGGCACTGAGGTCAAACTGACAGGCCTGTAGTTTCCCGGGTCAGGCCTCCGGCCCTTCTTGTAGATGGGCGTCACATTTGCTAGCCGCCAGTCAACTGGGACCTCCCCCGATAGCCAGGACTGTTGATAAATGATGGTAAGCAGCTTGGCCAGCACCTCTGCCAGTTCTCTCAGTACCCTTGGGTGGATTCCATCCGGCCCCATCGACTTGTGCACATCCAAGTGCCGTACCAGGTCACCAGCCATTTCTTCATGGATAGTGAGGGACACATCTCTCTCCCCATCCCCTTCCACCAGCTCAGGGTACTGGGTATCCAGAGAACAATCGGTATTGCCGTTAAAGACTGAGGCGAAGAAGGCAGTAAGCACCTCCACCTTTTCCTCATCTCTTGTAACTAAGTTTCCCCCTGCATCCAGTAAAGGATGGAGATTCTCCTTTGTCCTCCTTTTTGTGTTGATGTATTTATAAAAACATTTTTTGTTATCATTAACGGCAGTAGCCAGATTGAGCTCCACATGAGCTTTGGCCTTTCTAATTTTGTCCCTGCACAGCCTCACGATATCCTTATAGTCCTCCCTAGTGGCCTGCCCACTTTTCCAAAGATTATAAACCCTCTTTTTTCTCCTAAGCTCAAGCCACAGTTCTCTGTTCAGCCAGGCTGGTCTTCTTCCCCACCAGCTCGTCTTTGGGCACGTGGGGACAGACCGTTCCTGCGCCATTAAGATTTCCCTCTTGAAGAGCGCCCAGCCTTCCTGGACTCCTCTGCCCTTCAGAACCGCCTCCCAAGGGACTCTACCAACCAGTGTCCTCAGCAGCACAAAGTCAGCCCTCTGGAAGACCAAGACAGCAGTTTTACTGGTCCCCCTCCTGACTTCACCAAGAATAGAGAACTCCACCATTTCATGGTCACTCTGCCCAAGACAGCTCCCGACAATCACATCCTCCACCAGTGCTTCTCTGTTTGTGAAGAGAAGGTCTAGCGGGGCGCCACCCCTGGTAGGCTCACTAACCAGCTGTGTCAGGAAGCTATCTTCCCCGCTCTCCAGAAACCTCCTAGACTGCTTTCTCTGGGCTGTGTTGTGCTTCCAGGATATGTCAGGGAAGTTGAAGTCCCCCACGAG
>NW_023311897.1:0-6440 GCF_011077185.1 Oxyura jamaicensis
TGTCCTGGTTTCAGTTAGGACAGTTATTTTTCCTCCTAGTAGCTGGTAGGGTGCTATGTTTTGGATTAGGATGAGAAGAGTGCTGATAACATGCTGATGTTTTAATTGCTGCAGAGCACTGCTTATACTAAGCCAAGGACTTTTCAGCTCCTCGCTCTGTCCTGCCAGCGGGCAGGCTGGGGGTGCAGCAAAAGCTGGGAGGGGACAAACCCAGGACAGCTGACCCAAACTGGCCAAAGGGGTATTCCATACCATCTGACGTCATGCTAAACAATATATAGGGGTGGCTAGCCGGGCTGGGGGGGCCGGCTGCTCGGGGTTGGACTGGGCATCGGTCAGCGGGTGGTGAGCAATTGCATTGTGCATCACTTGTTTGTACATATTATTATTATTATCATTATTATTTTCTATCTTAATAAACTGTCTTTATCTCAACTCACAGGCTTCACTTTCCCGTTTCTCTCCCCCATCTCAGAGAGGGAGGGGGGAGGGTGAGCGAACGGCTGTGTGGTGTTTAGCTGCCAGTCGGGTTAAACCACAACAGCTCTTTTGGCGCCCAACGTGGGGCACGAAGGGTTGAGATAACGACAGATCTAATCAGAATGTTGATTGCTTTAATATCAAGTCTGCTGTGGCTGTATTCCAAACTGAATTTTATAGCACGTTACTTGCTGTATGTGATCCCTGTCGTGCTGTTTATCCTTTCCGGGCCCTGGTTTAAGATCGTTATGGTACTGTGCTGTGTAGCAATAGCTTACGATACGATGAAATATCTGGCCATGACTCTAACTTGGTATTTGTACGCAGCACTGTCGTCGACTCTGTACTTTGGAAACTATATCTCGGAAACTATTAACAATTACACCTACTGCCTTTTTCCATCAGGGAGCCAGTCTGTGAAGGGGACAGGGAAAGATATTTTTCCTTACTTGTTCACTCTCCCTTTCTCCTTCAGCACCCTCTTATCCCCCGAGCTAGTTACAATAGCTCTCCAAGATGTTGAATATCCTTGGGATACTCAGACCAGCATGTTCTTGTTGTTATGTCTCTTGAATGCGCTTCAGGTTTTGTTCAAGGTTAAACAACTACTTAGGGATCTCATGCAGAGATCTGTCCTGAGGCGGGATAATTGTGAGTGGCAGGGAGTGTGGGAGGATATGGGCAGGTGGCTAGAGCAGTGGGCACCTCCGATGTTTTGTAGATTCACCCCTGAACAACTGCAAAATCCTAAAAAACTGGTAGAATGCTTGCAAAAAGAGTGTCATGACTCTGGCAGTTCCAAAGTGACACAACTCACTGTAGCATGTTGGGGCCTGGCCTATGCCTATCGAGCTGCAATTGATGCTACTATGAACCGAGTGACAGACCCTGCAGCCGCCCCAGCTCCAGCTCCTGCTCCTGCAGCCGCTCCAGCTCCTGCTCCTGCAGCCGCTCCAGCTCCTGCTCCTGCAGCCGCTCCTGCAGCCACCCCAGCTCCTGCTCCTGCAGCCGCTCCTGCAGCCACCCCAGTTCCTGCTCCTGCAGCCGCTCCTGCAGCCACCCCAGCTCCTGCTCCTGCAGCCGCTCCAGCTCCTGCCCCAGCTCCTGCTCCTGCAACTGCTCCTGCAGCCACCCCAGCTCCTGCTCCTGCAGCCGCTCCTGCAGCCACTCCAGCTCCTGCTCCTGCAGCCGCTCCAGCTCTTGCTCCTGCAGCTGCTCCAGCTCCTACAGCTCCAGCTCCAGCAGCTCCTGCAGCTCCAGCTCCAGCTCCTGCAGCTGTTCCAGCTCCAGCTCCTGCAGCCGCTCCAGCTCCTGTGGCTGGGCCAGAGAAACGAGCCGTAGCAGTGCAAGTTGCCCCTGCAGAGGGTGTTCCAACCCCTGTGGCAGACCCTGTGGTTGGGTCAGAGAAACGAGCTGTAGCAGTACAAGTTGCCCCTGTAGACAAGGTGAAAAAATGGTATAGAGACTCAGGTCGTTTAGAACGCAGAGAGTCTTCTGCTAGGTCTAGGTGTAGAGAAGATGAGGTCGGGCTATCAGAGGAGCAGGAGGATGAAGACGGGGATGTTGAAAAATCAACAGTAGTTACCCGAAACCTATACCAGCGTGAGCTACGAGATGTGCGAAAAGATTTTGGTCGCTGCATAGGTGAGCAGCTTGTCACCTGGCTGCTCCGGTGCTGGGATACCGGAGCCAATTGTGTGGAATTAGAGGGCAAGGAAGCCAGGCGTCTGGGATCCCTTGCTAGAGATGCAGGCATTGACAAAGCAATTGCAGATGGAGCACGATCTCACAGCCTCTGGAGGCGTCTCCTGTATGCTGTAAGGGAAAGGTTTCCCTACAAGGAAGAACTTGTATGTCTGCCAAACAAGTGGACCACTATGGAGAAGGGAATCCAGTACCTGAGGGAATTAGCCGTACGGGAGGTGATTTATGAGGACCCAGACAATGGACAAGTACCCACAGATCCAGATGAAGTCAAGTGTACACGACCCATGTGGCGGAAGTTTGTACGGAGTGCACCATCATCATATGCCAGCTCATTGGCAATAATGGCCTGGAAAGAGGATGAGGAACCCACAGTGGGTGATGTGGCTAAACAACTCCGGCAGTACGAAGAAAGCCTCTCCTCTTCCCTACAGGCCTGCGTTTCGGCTGTGGAGAAACTTTCTGAAAAAGTCCACCACTTTGAAGAGAGATTATTTTCTTCCCCGCCTGAACGAACCAGGGTCCACCAACTAAAAGAGAATACTTTGGAGAAACTCTCTGAAGAGGTCCAGCAACTTAAAGAGAGTTTATTTTCCTCCCCTCCTGTACGAACCAATGTCTCTGCTATTAGGGGTAAGCGCTCATCCGTGCAAGGAAGACGATATGGTGGATACACACCTCGGGCCATCCTGTGGTTTTACCTACGTGACCATGGAGAGGACATGAGAAAATGGGATGGAAAATCCACCGCGACCCTAGAGGCACGGGTACGTGAGTTGCAAAAGAAAACAATTGGGAAAAAGGGGGTCTCTGAAAAGTTTGCTGCTCCAACTTCCAGCAGGCAGTCCTTTAAACACAAGAATGAAGATTCTGACGAGGATTAGAGGGGCCCTGCCTCCAGCCAGGGGGAGGAAAGGGACAATCGAGTTTATTGGACTGTGTGGATTCGATGGCCTGGCACGTCAGACGCACAGAAGTATAAGGCTTTAGTAGACACCGGTGCACAATGTACTCTAATGCCATCAGGCTATAAGGGGCCAGAACCCATCAGTATTTATGGAGTGACGGGAGGATCCCAGCAATTAACTGTATTGGAAGCTGAACTGAGTCTAACTGGGAATGAGTGGCAAAAACACCGTATTGTGACTGGCCCGGATGCTCCATGCATCCTTGGCATAGACTATCTTAGAAGAGGATATTTTAAGGACCCAAAAGGGTTCCGCTGGGCTTTTGGCATAGCTGCCTTAGAGGCAGAGGGCATTGAACAATTGTCTACCTTGCCCGGTCTCTCAGAGGACCCTTTTGTTGTGGGGTTGCTGAGGGTCGAAGAACAACAAGTGCCAATTGCTACTACAACTGTGCACCGGCGGCAATATCGCACCGACCGAGACTCCCTGATTCCCATCCATGAGCTAATTCGTCAACTGGAGAGCCAAGGAGTGATCAGCAAGACTCATTCACCTTTTAATAGTCCCATATGGCCAGTGCGGAAGTCTAATGGGGAGTGGAGGCTAACCGTGGACTATCGTGGCCTGAATGAGGTCACACCACCACTGAGTGCTGCAGTGCCGGACATGCTAGAACTCCAGTACGAACTGGAATCAAAGGCAGCCAGGTGGTACGCCACAATTGATATCGCTAATGCATTTTTCTCCATCCCTCTAGCAGCAGAGTGCAGGCCACAGTTTGCCTTTACTTGGAGGGGAGTCCAATATACTTGGAATCGGCTGCCCCAGGGGTGGAAACACAGCCCTACAATTTGCCATGGACTGATCCAGTCTGCGCTGGAGCAGGGGGAAGCTCCTGAACACCTGCAGTACATCGATGACATCATTGTGTGGGGTAACACAGCAAAGGAAGTTTTTGAGAAAGGGAAGAAAATAATCCAAATCCTTCTGAAGGCCGGTTTCGCCATAAAACAAAGTAAAGTTAAAGGACCTGCACGAGAGATCCAGTTTTTAGGAATAAAATGGCAAGATGGACGTCGTCAAATCCCAATGGATGTGATCAACAAAATAACAGCTATGTCTCCACCAACTAGCAAAAAGGAAACACAAACTTTCCTAGGTGTCGTGGGGTTTTGGAGAATGCACATTCCAAATTACAGTCTGATTGTAAACCCGCTCTACCAAGTAACCCGTAAGAAGAATGATTTCGAATGGGGCCCTGAGCAACGACAAGCTTTTGAACAAATTAAGCAGGAAATAGTTCATGCAGTAGCCCTTGGGCCAGTCCGAACGGGACCAGATGTAAAGAATGTGCTCTACACCGCAGCCGGGGAGAATGGCCCCACCTGGAGCCTCTGGCAGAAAGAACCTGGGGAAACTCGAGGTCGACCCCTAGGGTTTTGGAGTCGGGGATACAGAGGATCTGAGGCCCGCTACACTCCAACCGAAAAGGAGATATTGGCGGCATATGAAGGAGTTCGATCTGCTTCGGAAGTGGTCGGTACTGAAGCACAGCTCCTCCTGGCACCCCGACTGCCAGTACTGGGCTGGATGTTCAAAGGAAGGGTCCCCTCTACACATCATGCAACTGATGCTACATGGAGCAAGTGGGTTGCACTGATTACTCAGCGGGCTCGAATAGGAAACCCCAGTCGTCCGGGAATCTTGGAAGTGATTATGGATTGGCCAGAAGGCAAATACTTTGGGATGTCATCAGAGGAGGAGGTGGTCCGTGCTGAGGAAGCTCCACTGTACAACAAGCTACCAGAAAATGAGAAGAGATATGCCCTGTTCACTGACGGGTCCTGTCGCATTGTGGGAAAGCATCGGAGGTGGAAAGCTGCTGTATGGAGTCCTACACGACGAGTTGCAGAAGCTGCTGAGGGAGAAGGTGAATCGAGTCAATTTGCAGAAGTAAAAGCCATCCAGCTGGCTTTAGATATTGCTGAACGAGAAAAGTGGCCAGTTCTCTACCTATACACTGATTCATGGATGGTAGCAAATGCCCTTTGGGGGTGGTTACAGCAATGGAAACAGAACAACTGGCAGCGCAGGGGCAAACCCATTTGGGCTGCTGCATTATGGCAAGATATTGCTGCCCGGGTAGAGAACCTGGTTGTAAAGGTACGCCATGTAGATGCCCATGTGCCTAAGAATCGGGCTACTGAAGAACATCAAAACAACCAGCAGGTGGATCAGGCTGCCAAGATTGAACTGGCTCAGGTGGACCTGGACTGGCAATATAAGGGTGAACTATTTGTAGCCCGATGGGCCCATGAAACCTCGGGCCATCAAGGCAGAGATGCAACATACAGATGGGCTCGTGATCGAGGGGTGGACCTGACCATGGACACTATAGCACAGGTTATTCATGATTGTGAAACATGTGCTGCAATCAAGCAAGCCAAACGGTCAAAGCCTCTTTGGTACGGGGGACGATGGCTGAAATACAAATATGGAGAGGCCTGGCAGATTGATTACATCACACTCCCTCAAACCCGCAATGGTAAGCGCCACGTACTTACAATGGTGGAAGCAACCACTGGGTGGCTGGAAACATATCCTGTGCCCCATGCCACTGCCCGGAACACTATCCTGGGCCTTGAAAAGCAAGTGCTATGGCGACATGGCACCCCAGAAAGAATTGAGTCAGACAATGGGACTCATTTCCGAAACAACCTTATAGATACTTGGGCCAAAGAACATGGTATTGAGTGGGTGTATCACATCCCCTATCACGCACCAGCCTCTGGTAAAGTTGAGCGATACAATGGACTGTTAAAGACTACACTGAAAGCAATGGGTGCTGGGACATTCAGAAACTGGGACACACATTTGGCAAAGGCCACCTGGTTAGTCAATACTAGGGGATCTGCCAATCGAGCTGGACCTGCCCAATCAAACCTGCTACGTACAGTAGAAGGGGATAAAGTTCCTGTAGTGCATGTAAGAAATATGCTAGGTAAAACAGTCTGGGCTACTCCTGCCTCAGGAAAAGGCAAACCCATTCGTGGGATTGCTTTTGCTCAAGGACCTGGATGCACTTGGTGGGTAATGCAAAAGAATGGGGAGGTCCGGTGTGTACCTCAGGGGGATTTAATACTGGGTGAGAATAGCCCATGAGTTGAGATGTATTATGTTAATTATTATATAATACTGTGTGTCATCACTACCATAGATGAAAATAGTGATTAACTAGAATGTATTGGAAAGAGTGTAACCTGAGCATGACATAAATGGTATGGAATAAGGGGTGGATATATGTCCTGGTTTCAGTTAGGACAGTTATTTTTCCTCCTAGTAGCTGGT
>NW_023311898.1:0-1178 GCF_011077185.1 Oxyura jamaicensis
TTCCTGATGTCACTGTGGATTCTGCCCCCCTGCTTTGCCCTGGGGCCTATAAAAGCCCCTGTGCCTGGCCCACCACTCGCTGATCTCCCAGGCCCTCTAGTGACTGGCAACCATGGTTGGCCTTAAGAGGACCTGAGTTGACAGCTGCCCATGCCATCGTGGGACCACGGCAAGTTCGGTGATTGAACCCAAGCAGAAGTGGAAGTGGAGGAGTGAGAGTGCAGGGGGAGCAGCCGCAGCAGATGGTGTGGAGCCCATGGAGGTGGATCCACCTCCAACCTCTCTGATATGGCACAATGCCATCGTGCCAGGGCTCCCACCTGCAAGGCCACAACATCGTCATCGCAGAACTGCCCGACCTGCTCCTTACTCCGGGCCCTGCCTCTGCCTCCACAAGTAGGGGGGAGAGGCCCTCCATTTACCATCTGGCAGGATTGCCTGCACGATGGCCTCTCCTCCCACCGCCGTCCCCCATTCCCACCTCTTGTGCAGAGGTGTCATCTCTCCTGCACGGAGTCACAGGCAGTGGGCAAGAGCGCACTTGGCTTCCTTTGGGCTGCTGCACCAGAGCGGCAGGAGAAGCCCTCTGAAGGCCACGCTGGGCATGGGGTGTCCCTGTCTGAGGACGAGAAGGCTGCCCAGCAGGTGCTTGAAGATGAAGCCGTGCCCAGCATGGCGGTGCACAGAGAAAAGCAGCAGATCCCTCAGAACGGTGACGCAGACAGCCGTTCTTCTGAAGAAGCACAAGTCTTCAGGTCTGCCAGGAGGAAGCGCAGGAGTGCAGCCTAAAGTACAGTCAAGATGCTTGGTTATCAGTTCTTCCCAAGACTGGGCAACAAAGGGATAGAACAATCCCAGTAAAAATAAGGAAGATATTGCAGCAAGAGCCACCGTAAGAATAAACAACAGCCAGTGAAAGCACTTTCCTCTCTTCTTTGGTGTCGTTTTTGCAGCTGCCCCTGGACTCTGGAGTCCTATTCTCATCTCCCCTGTAGAGGAAAGATCCTGATGGGTGTGCAGTGGGCCCAGCTCAGGGCACTGGAGGGAGTGACAGGCCAGGGCACATGGCATAAAAGGGCAGGCTGAGGGAACTCCTTTGGTCAGCACCCAGGAGAGAAGGCTCAGGGGTGGAGCTGACAGCTGCCTCCAGCTGCCTGCTGGGAAGGGGGAGTAGAGAA
>NW_023311899.1:0-1667 GCF_011077185.1 Oxyura jamaicensis
AGGGGGAGTAGAGAAGATGATGCCTGTGCCTTCTCCGAGGGGTTCTGATTCAGAAAGTTGACTGGCACCAGGCCCACGCTTGCAGATGGAGACAGCCCAGCTAGCAAAAAGGAAAAGATTGTCCCCACAAGGGTGCTCAGACAGAACCTGCAATAAAGGAGGACGATTATACTCGCATCGAGGTTGCATCGTTACTTGGGTCCGTTTCCCTTTCCGACAACACTAGGGCACAAGTCCCGTACCATCCAGGTGGATGCGCTTTACGTGCTTGTGGATCACATAACCAATATACTCCTCCCAGAGATATCCACCAATGGAGGCCACTATTTCCATTTTATTATTATTATTATTATTTCTATTTCCATATTTTTTTTATAATAGTGTAATCAGTGGTTTCAGCTACAAGCATCATTTTACATTGTCCTATTAGATTCCAGGAAGCCACATACGATCCCTGGGCGACATTCACCTTACTCCTATTCATTGAGTATACACCTGATAGATTTTCTCTCTTGATAAGGTACACAGGGATCGAGGGAGACTGCGGGGGAGGAGAAATACTAGCATTGCTTGAGTTTGCTAACTGCCATATGTCTGTCTTCTTTACAGTGAGTGGTACGGCATAGATTGATTGGAGTTCTGTCATGTGCTGAGGCAGGTACATGCGTACACACCCAACAAAAAGCAGGTTACATTTAATGCTAAGTGAACTACAGAGTTCTGTGTGCAAGCGTTGGAACTGTAAATTGACCCCGTTAAAAAGATTATAATCAGAACAGAAAGCATTTTGCCCTCTTAAACAGCAATTTCAAGAGCTTGTTTGGTTCTGCTTGCCACAATGTCCTGGTTTCAGCTAGGATAAGAGTTAATTTTCCTCCTAGTAGCAGGTAGGGTACTATGTTTGGGATTTAGGATGAGAATAATGTTGTCATCACACTGATGTTTTGATTGTTGCAGAGCAATGCTTACACTAAGCCAAAGACTTTTCAGCTTCTCACTCTGTCCTGCCAGTGGGCAGGTTGGGGGTGCAGCAGGAGCTGAGAGGGGACAGACCCAGGACAGCTGACCGACCCAAAGGGGTCAAAGGGGTATTCCATCCCATATGGCATCATGCTGAACAATTAATAGGGTGGGCGCTGGCCAGGGTGGGGGGACCAGCTGCTCGGGGATAGGGTAGGCATCAGTCAGCGGGTGGTGAGCAATTGCAGTGCACATCATGTGGTGGTACACATTATTCTTAGTAGCACTATTATCATTATTTTTATAATTTTCCTTTCTTTTCTGTCCTAATAAACTGTCCTTATCTCAGTCCTCAAGCTTTCATTTTCCGGATTCTCTCCCCGCATCCCAGAGAGGGAGGGGGGAGAGTGAGCGAACGGCTGCGTGGTGCTTGGCTGCCGACTGGGTTAAAACCCAACATCGGGGAACAGCAGCCCAAAGCTCCGTGGGACTGAGAGGATGTTAGAAACCAAGCAGAAGTGGAGGAGGAGGACAGTCCCTGTGCCCATGGGGGAGCCTTTCTCTCTGGCAAGCAAAACGGCCTGGGAGAGCCACTCCCAGGAAAGGGGCCCTCAGCCCCCCTAACCCTCCTCCTCCTTCCACATGATGGCCTCTTTCAGGCCACACAAGCCCCCTCCCAACATAGCTATGTTGGGCCTCAGACGAGG
>NW_023311900.1:0-1468 GCF_011077185.1 Oxyura jamaicensis
CGGTTGTGGTGGAGCTCGGTCACCCACCCGAGCGAAACCATCACAGTCCTTTTTGGCGCCCAACGTGGGGCTCGAGGAATTTGAGATAAGGATGAAAGTTGAGAGAGGTAACGGGCAAAACATGGACTGGATGATTGTTACAAATGTAATAATTGTGAAGAATTTAAGAAAGCAGCAATTGTGAAGCAATATGTTTTATGGTAGTGTGGTGAAGGGACGAGGGGTGGTATGTGTGTAAATTGTCCACCTCGTCGGTGTTGTGATGATGTCATGTTTATTTTGGTGTGGGGAATTTTTTTTTTCTTTTGTGATGTAAGTCAAGTTTGTGAAGATTGCGATGATTGTAAAGTGAGAGAATATTGTCATTATTCTTAAATATGCTTTTCACAGAGGCGAGGGGTGGAATGTAGTGGGTTTATGTGACAAGGTTTTGGTAGCAGGGGGCCATAGGGGTGGCTTCTGTGAGAAGGATCTAGAAGCTGCCCCATGTTTGGTAAGGGCCCCACTGCTGACCAGAACTGAGCCAATAAGTGAGGTTGTTTGCGCCTCTGTGAGAGCATATTTAAGACAGGGAAAAAAAAAAACGCTGCGCCACACAGCAGCTGGGAGAGTGAGAGGAGTGAGGAACAGCCTTGCAGGCGCCAAGGTCAGTGAAGAAGGAGGGGGAGAGGTGCTCCAGGCGCCGGAGCAGAAGTCCCCTGCGGCCTGTGGTGAGGACCATGGTGAAGCAGGCTGTCCCCCTGCAGCCCATGGAGTACCACGGTGGAGCAGGGTTCCACGCTGCAGCCCGTGGAGGAGACCACGGTGGAGCAGGTGGCCCTGCACCGACGGAGACTGCGGCCTGTGGAAGACCCCTGCCGGAGCAGATTCCGGGCCGGACCTGCAGCCCGTGGAGAGGAGACCACGCAGGAGCAGGTGACCTGGCAGGAGCTGCTGCCCGTGGGGGACCCAGGTTGGAGCAGTTTGCTCCCGAGGGATGGACCCCGTGGTACGGACCCATATCTGGAGCAGTTCTTGAAGAGCTGCTGCCTGTGGGAAGCCCACGCTGGATCAGTTCAGCAAGGACTGCATCCCGTGGGTGGGACCCCACAGCACAGGGGACGAGAGTGACCAAGAAGGAGCGGCAGAGAAGAATTTCTATAGACTGACCATAGCCCCCATTCCCCTGTTCCCCTGCGCCGCTCGGGGGGAGGAGGTGGAAGAGGGGGGATGGGGGGGGAAGGTGCTTTTGGTTTCTTTCCTTTGTTTCTCACTTCTCTAGCTCGTTCGTAATAGGCAATAAATCTTACTATCTCCCTATGCTGAGTCTGTTTTGCCCATCACAATAATTACTGCGCAATCTCCTCGTCCTTATCTCAACCCTTGAGCCCCTTTCATCGTATTTTCTCCCTGTTCCTCTTTGAGGAGGGGGAGTGAGAGAGCGGTTGTGGTGGAGCTCGGTCACCCACCCGAGCGAAACCATCACAGT
>NW_023311901.1:0-4665 GCF_011077185.1 Oxyura jamaicensis
TGAGGTCTCTTCCAACCTAGAAATTCTGTGATTCTGTGATTCTGTGATATGGAGGAGCTCGAACAAGTCCAGAGAAGGGCTAAGAAGCTGGTGAAGGGTCTGGAGAACAAGTCCTACGAGGAGCAGCTGAGGGAGCTGGGACTGTTTAACCTGGAGAAGAGGAGGCTCAGGGGTGACCTTATTGCACTCTACAGGTACCTGAAGGGAGGCTGTAGCGAGGTGGCGGTTGGTCTATTCTCCCACGTGCCTGGTGACAGGACGAGGGGGAATGGGCTAAAGTTGTGCCAGGGGAGGTTTAGGTTGGATATTAGGAAGAACTTCTTTACTGAACGGGTTATTAGTCACTGGAATAGGCTGCCCAGGGAAGAGGTTGAGTCACCATCTCTGGAGGTCTTTAAAAGACGTTTAGATGTAGAGCTTAGGGATATGGTTTAGTGGAAGATTTGTTAGTGTTAGGTCAGATGTTGGACTCGGTGATCTTGGAGGTCTCTTCCAACCTAGACTATTCTGTGATTCTGTGATTCTGTGATCTCACCTTTGTTCATTGTTGAAATATGAGATTGCTAAAATTTATTTTACCTATTGAAAATACATTGATGCATAAAGAAAAAATCTTGCAAGATCTATTGTTGCTCTTTTAAAAATAGGATTTTTTTGATTAAAAATTGTACAGTAATTGTAGTTTTAAAAAAGGCTTAACTGAGCCAGTCATGGATGAGGGAGTAGGACAGGGTTTACTTTAAAACAAAAAAACAAACACACATATAACATAATAGGGCAAGACTGAGCAACAAACAGCAGCAATTAGTAATGTTAGAGTTGCTGTAGTTTCCATGCTACAGATGAGTGTCAAAGTCCAATCAGGTTTTAGAATGCAGAACTTTAGTGACCGATTTTCAACTTCCATTTTCAAAACTAATCATGGATTATGAGGTTTGTTGACTTGAGATTTGAGATCTCAATTGTCAGCATTATAGTTGAGTCTTAAACCTTTTCCACACGTGTATCTTCAGAGAATTCAATTACCTGGACTTTGTGCTGAGAGGCTAGGAGCCTGGAATCAAGTAATGTATTTGCATTATAGCAGCTCTTTGCCCACAATAATGCACCAAGCTGCAAAGCAAAGTGTCTTGCAATAAAGGCGATCGGCGATCGGCCGAGGCGATCGGCTCCGGAGCAGACGCGTTCTGCAGCGGAGCGGGGGATCGGGCCAGTCAGGGCTGATTTTCCGGCATCGAGCCGACTTCAGGGAGCCGCCAGGACCCGGCAGCCCTCGTGAGGGAGGCTGACGAGGAGAAGGCGGAGCCAGCAGCGCCCCCTCCCCGGCCGTTCAAAAGCAGCCCCTAGGGAGCGCGGCGACCAGGAGCGCGGCGACCAGGACGGGCAAACAGGGCGTGGCGCGTGAGAGGGGAGTGGCGCGGCAGTTAGCGCGGCAGTTCGCGCAGGCAGGGCGGAGAGCAATCGCCTGCGCACACGAACACCTCTTAACGACAGTCGTTAGCTAGGCGATAATGGTCTCCACCAGGCACGGTGGGCTCTCCAGGAGGTCGGTACACACCCAAACCGACTGCCCGTTAAAGAATGCAGCGGTTCAGGTCACCGGATGCAGGGAGTGTCAGAGCCTGCTGCTGCCATCGGCGGGAGGCAGAGACGCTGCGTGCGTGAGGTGCGAGCAGGTGGATGACCTGATCCGCATGGTGGCGGAGCTCAAGGAGGAGGTGGAGAGGTTGAGGGCCATCAGGGAGTGTGAGCAGGAGATAGACTTGTGGAGTAACTCCCTGCAGGGCCTCAAGGAGAGGTACCGGGCTGAGACACCCCAAATGGGGGTGGAGCCCCTGCCTTGTCGCCGTCGGGCAGAGGGAGGGGATCTGGGAGTTGAGGAGGAATGGAGACAGGTCCCTGCTCGACATGGCAGGCGATGCCCTCCCCTTCCGGCCCCACCTTCCCAGGTGCTCATACACAACAGGTTTGAGGCCCTGGAGACTGAGAGATCAACAGCAACTGAGGAAGAGGTAGAAAGTGTTCCCAGGAGGATGCCTAGGGCGAGGAGGTCGACTCCACGCCTCAGGACTGCCTCCATCAAGAAAGAAAGAAGGGTGATTGTTGTGGGAGACTCTGTCCTTAGGGGAACAGAGGGCCCTATTTGTCGGCCTGACCCTACCCGTAGGGAAGTCTGCTGCCTCCCTGGGGCCAGGGTCAGGGACGTTGCCAGGAAGCTTCCCAACCTGGTACGCCCCTCTGATTATTATCCTCTTCTGATAGTCCAGGCGGGCAGTGACGACATTGAAGACAGAAGCCTGAAGGCAATCAAAAGAGACTTTAGGGGACTGGGACGGTTAGTGGATGGAGCGGGAGTGCAGGTAGTGCTTTCGTCCATCCCTACGGTGACAGGGAGGGGTACGGAGAGGACCAGGAAAGCCCACCTGTTGAACACGTGGCTCCGGGGCTGGTGCCAACGCAGAGATCTTGGGTTTTTCGACCATGGGGCAGTTTATTCAGCACCTGGTCTGATGGCCGTAGACGGGTCCCTATCCTTTAGGGGAAAAAGGATCCTTGGCCAGGAGCTGGCGGGGCTCATTGATAGGGCTTTAAACTAGGTAAGAAGGGGGATGGGGGTGAAGCAAGGATTGTTGGAGCTGTGCCAGGGGGAACAATAGCAAGGCCGGGGAATAAGGTAATGGCCCAGCTGAAGTGCATCTACACCAATGCACGCAGCATGGGTAACAAATAGGAGGAGCTGGAAGCCATCGTGCAGCGGGCAGGCTACGACTTGGTTGCCATCACGGAAACGTGGTGGGACCAGTCTCATGACTGGAGTGCTGCGATGCCTGGCTATAGGCTCTTCAGAAGGGACAGACAGCACAGAAGGGGTGGCGGTGTGGCTCTCTATATTAGAGAGTCTTTCGATGTTGTAAAACTCGAGGCTAGGAATGACAAGATCGAGTCCCTTTGGGTTAGGATCGGCAGGGACAACAAGGCTAGCGTCCTGGTCGGGGTCTGTTACAGACCGCTGAACCAGGACGAGGAGACGGATGAGGAGTTCTACAGGCAGCTGACAGAAGTTGCGAAATCTTCAGCGCTTGTACTCGTGGGGGACTTCAACTTCCCTGACATATCCTGGAAGCACAACACAGCCCAGAGAAAGCAGTCTAGGAGGTTTCTGGAGAAAGTGGAAGATAACTTCCTGACGCAGCTGATTAGTGAGCCTACCAGGGGTGGTGCCCCGCTAGACCTTCTCTTCACAGAGAAGGACTGGTGGAGGATGTGATTGTTGGGAGCTGTCTTGGGCAGAGTGACCACGAAATGGTGGAGTTCACTATTCTTGGCGAGGCCAGGAAGGGAACCAGTAAAACCACTGTACTGGACTTTCGGAGGGCTGACTTTGGGCTGCTCAGGACACTGGTTGGTAGAGTCCCTTGGGAGGTGGTTCTGAAGGGCAGAGGGGTCCAGGAAGGCTGGGCGCTCTTCAAGAGGGAAATCCTAATGGTGCAGGAGCGGTCTGTTCCCATGTGCCCAAAGATGAGCCAGCGGGGAAGACCAGCCTGGCTGAACAGAGAACTGTGGCTTGAGCTTAGTAGAAAAAAGAGGGTTTATAATCTTTGGAAAAGTGGGCTGGCCACTAGGGAGGACTATAAGGATGTAGCGAGGCTGTGCAGGGACAAAATTAGGAAGGCCAAAGCTCATCTGGAGCTCAATCTGGCTACTGCCGTTAAAGATAACAAAAAACGCTTTTATAAATACATCAACACAAAAAGGAGGACAAAGGAGAATCTCCATCCTTTACTGGATGCAGGGGGAAACTTAGTTACAAGAGATGAGGAAAAGGCGGAGGTGCTCAATGCCTTCTTTGCCTCAGTCTTTAGCGGCAATACCGGTTGTTCTCTGGATACCCAGTACCCTGAGCTGGTGGAAGGGGATGGGGAGAGAGATGTGGCCCTCACCATCCATGAAGAACTGGTTGGTGACCTGCTACGGCACTTGGATGTGCACAAGTCGATGGGGCCGGATGGGATCCACCCAAGGGTACTGAGAGAACTGGCAGAGGAGCTGGCCAAGCCACTATCCATCATTTATCAGCAGTCCTGGCTATCGGGGGAGGTCCCAGCTGACTGGCGGCTAGCGAATGTGACGCCCATCTACAAGAAGGGCCGGAGGGCTGACCCGGGGAACTACAGGCCTGTCAGTTTGACCTCAGTACCAGGGAAGCTCATGGAGCAGATCCTCTTGGGAGTCATCATGCGGCACTTGAAGGGCAAGCAGGCGATCAGGCCCAGTCAGCATGGGTTTATGGAAGGCAGGTCCTGCTTGACGAACCTGATCTCCTTCTATGACAAAGTGTCGCGCTGGGTGGACGAGGGAAAGGCTGTGGATGTGGTCTACCTTGACTTCAGCAAGGCTTTTGACACCGTCTCCCACAGCATTCTCCTCAAGAAACTGGCTGCTCTTGGCTTGGACTGGCGCACGCTTCGTTGGGTTAGAAACTGGCTGGATAGCCGGGCCCAAAGAGTTGTGGTAAATGGAGTCAAATCCAGTTGGAGGCCAGTCACTAGTGGCGTCCCCCAGGGCTCGGTGCTGGGGCCGGTCCTCTTTAACATCTTCATCAATGATCTGGACGAGGGCATTGAGTGCACCCTCAGTAAGTTTGCAGATGACACCAAGTTAGGT
>NW_023311902.1:0-3716 GCF_011077185.1 Oxyura jamaicensis
CCGGCACCCACAACCTACAAACCCAAGAGCAGTGAGCTGCCAGGGGCAGCCATCCCCTCCAAACTTTCATTTAATGGAATTTCTAGGGGAGTGTCCATGACTCACACAGTGTGTAGTAAATTTTTCTGAACCCGGTGGTCCTACTCCACATTGCCTTTACGCCAGTAGCTTTTCGAGGCCATAAAACAGAGGCTGTTCTGCCCTTGCTTCTCATGAAATCTGCCTCAGGAGCAGCGAGCACCTTGCAGTGACCCTGGCCTGGAGGGATTCACTACTCTAACGGATCAGGCAATGTCTGGCTTGTACCTGTACCTGGTGTGAGTGATCTCTTCAGCTGCTTGTGAGATACAGCTTTGGAGGTGTGGGGGGAAAGCAGCACTTTGCACATGAGCAGTCTATCAGCAGCCAGAGGACTACCTCCTGAAAAGCTGAATCTCCGGTCATAAAATTAAGATCTTTCAATTGGAATATAGTAACCCAGCATGCTGTATAGGTCTTTCTGTGATT
This sequence comes from Oxyura jamaicensis, assembly GCF_011077185.1. Lineage (NCBI taxonomy): Eukaryota > Metazoa > Chordata > Aves > Anseriformes > Anatidae > Oxyura > Oxyura jamaicensis. The sequence goes on from NW_023311902.1 coordinate 508, forward strand.
CTTAATGGGATGATCCTCCATCTGAAAGCAGCTCCTTGGGGAGAAGCAGCAATAGCAAGTGATGAAACTGATGATTCTAACAGTGGCTTTGAAGCAAGTTTCCAAGTACCAAGGGGTGGGCTCTCCAGAAGGCCAGAGAAAGAAATATAAGACATGGTGATGCTAAAATACTATGCATCAATCTAATCTTTGCTAACATACTTGCAAGCGTGAAGTTATTTTATGTCCATTCAAATGTCCAAGAAAAGACTCAGCCTTTGGCACTTCTTCCCAGAAAGCCAGTAGGAACCGTGCTGGCTTACTGGGATTGTCCCTTTTACAGCAGTAGTCAAGTATCTTCATGAGAACTCTGGTAACATTGAAAGTTGGATGTGTAAGTGACTCATGACATCTAATTTTCATATCACAGGCCGCTGTGTAATAATAATCCCTTTCCAAACAATGCTGTCTGAGACTACAAGTATTGTTCAAGAAATGTTGTGCTACAGGAAGCATTCTGTTTTGATACATCTTACCTCCAAATGCTGCCCTGATTCCACTGCAGCTGAGCAGGTAGCAACCTATGCCTACTTTCCCCAATAAAGTGCTGCACAGACATTCAGGAAGAGAGCTAGTTTATTGCCATTTTTGCAAAGCTGAAGGTCTCCCAGGGAACTCTCTCACACAGGCTGGGCCGTCACTGTCCCAGGGGTGACAGCGTGCTCTGTTGTAAGCCCGCTTGCAATGGCTTCTTGGTCTGGGTTGGGTGAGATTCCCCAGACTCTGCTTTTGATGAATTCCTCTAATCCAGCTTGCCCACAGTCCGGAACACATGCACGATTCCTCCACGACTGTTCCCAGGTGTGAGGATCAATTCCCACTGTCTTCTTCATGTGCAGTGTACTCAGTTCTCCCCAGAGAGTCTCTGGGCTGAGGACATTCTCTGCCCCAGAGCCTGAAACTGTCACCCAGGCCAAACCAGTGCAAGGGGAACGGAGTGGGAAAGTCATTTTTTTTTGTAGCTGCTGTCTTCATTTCCTGCTGCGCAGAAAGGATCGTCCAGAAGAAGACATTGCTACTGCTGGGGGGTTTCATTTCTCACATTCCCTCCTTTTCTTCCCCAAGGGATGAGGTCAATGTCCGCTGCCAGCTGTGAACCCCACAAACACAGCGCTTTGTGTGGAGACCTCTGTTGATGTCTGTAGGTGTCAAAACAACACTTGGAGCTGGTCTTGTAGCTCCTGGAACTTGTGCAGCACCTGGGCTTGGGCAGCTGGTTCCAGCACCAGGTACTGCGAGAGGTTGAGCAGGATGGTTGTTCAGAAGACCGAGGGTAAGACAACCTCCTCGGGCACCCTTTTATTTCCTAGGAGGAAGGCTCAACGGTATTTCTCCTCTAGGCAGCAGCATGGGTACCAGAGGATGTCATCCAGCTGCAGCAGGACACCTCCTGTGCCGTCTTGGCAAGGGTGTAGTGAGCAGGAGGTGCATCACAGCTGCCTTTGAGGAAGAGGTGGAACAGTCTGTGCCTTCCAGGATACGGTGCAGAGCTGCGACATAGGAGGTAGAAGCTGTTCTGGCAGGCGTGCCTCGCCGTGAGCCTGAAGAAGCGCAGCTGATGGTCATGATGTGATGTCTCTCACGGCGTGCTGATGGTGAAGCCAGCCCCTGCCTAGCTGATGCTGCAGCCTAAGCTATTCAGCTTGCTGCACGGCAAAAATCATCTCGATGAAGATGGTCCTCTGGGAGGCGTTTGTCAGCTCTAACTTGCAGGAGTGGGAGGAGGGCAGCACCGTTAGCTGGCAGTGGTGCGACATAGGCAAAAGCACCCAGGCCTTTTTCACCAGCACTTGGACCCAGGAGGCGACTTTCTCCGTGTCTAGGTAGGACTGGGTGCAGAGGGTGTGTAGGAGATGTGAGGCCTGATTCTTCCCCAGGTTGTCATTGGGATGGTGGAGGATGCACTTCACATCCCCCAGCAGCCTCTCCCTGGAGCACACGCACTTCAGTTCCAGACGGACATCAGGCTGCCTTGCTGGCCGCTGCCCTGTGGGGTCCAATTCGAGCAGGAAGGAGAAGCCGGGAGGTGGATCCAGGAACACATGCACACGGTAGAATAAGCCATCCTCCTGGAGACTCCAGCCGTTGTAGGGGCTATGCGTCCCCGTGGCTAGCTGCAGCTGTGGCATGAAAATATTCCTGCAAAGTGCTTGGCTGACGCAGAGGAGGTCTCCTACTAGCTCCTTGCACACGATGGTCAATTCTTGCATGGGCCTAAAGGTGCGCTTTGCTGAAGACCTGAAAGCACGCCGTGCACCACTGCGGAGTTTTTCCTCGTTGTCCTCTTCCCCCTCCTCCTCACTGCTCGAGCTGAGCTCCTTTCTGCTTCTGGCAGGCTTTGTCTTCCTTCGCCTGGCCAGCCAGCAGAGCCCACAGAGCAGGACAAAGGCTCCAACAATGGCCCAGATATGCCACTGCTGGAACACAGTGGAGAGCGTGGCTTCCTCAACAGCCACCTTGTGCTCCATCTCGTCTAGCAGCCGAGCCATCTCCCGTCTCTGCTGCTCCTCACGCTGCCACATCCGCTCGAGCATGGACATGTCAGCCTGTTCGTTGACATGCCCCACATAGCGGCTTCCCACCACAGACAGGACAAAGACAATCCACTCAGCCACGGCCTGGAGGAGAGGGGAGAGAAAGGGGGTTAGGGGGTCTGGCTGGGAGGGAGCTGGTGGCTGGGGGAGCGGGGCTGGTAAGAGGGGTGGTCTTGGAGGGGGCAAAAGCAGGGCTTGTGAGCACTGCGTGGCTGGGAGCCACAGGAGTTTTGGCAGGCTTGAAGGGGACACAGGCCCTGGGCAGAGACTCCCTGGGAGTCCCTTTACCCTTGCTCCCAGCCTCCGTGGCAGCACCAGGCCCTGCCTGCGGTGTGGCCCTGAGTGTCTCGGCCCAAGGCTCAGGCCCAGAACGCCCCCGACGCATGTGGCAGCCCTTGCCCAGCCCAGCCTTCCCCCACACACCATATTCACGGATCGCCCGAGTCCAAATGAAGCAGACTACCCGGCGCTCGCTCCCTTGAGGACAGCTCCCCATTGTGACATGTCTCTGACACGTGACAGGCGTCAGAGCCGTGTCACAGATGCTGCACCGCCCAGCTGATGCACGGCTGCCTTGGGCACCAAGGCCCCGGCACCCACAACCTACAAACCCAAGAGCAGTGAGCTGCCAGGGGC
>NW_023311903.1:0-7463 GCF_011077185.1 Oxyura jamaicensis
CAAAAACTAGGGAAAAAGATTAAATATATATATATAATTTTTAAAAATGGTTTGATATTGTGTAATTGTCTGGCCTAAAAAGCTAATAAAAGGAATTTCAGTATTTTGTCCAAAATACGGGTCTGGTGAAAATTCAGGCTTGAAATTTATATGTAAAAAATAAGGTTCAGCTTTCAGAGGAGAAATCAAGTTATGCTCCCTATAATCCTAATATTGCACCGGAGGCAGCAGCAGGTGCTCCAGGAGGGGAGATGGGGACTGCAATCGACGCTGTGTCCCTGGAGAAGTCGCGCTGGTAGCTCGGAGTGGCAGGAGCGGAGGCAGGGGGGTCCCGGTGGGGCCCTGGGGTCATGCAGGGCCAACGTGGGGCTGGTGCCACTCCCCCCCTACCAGCAGAGAGGTTAGGAGTTTTAAGAAGGAAATGAAGTCTTTAACTGAGGGCCCAGCAGAACAGTCAAATCCGTTTCTAAGGCCTAATTTATATTCCTGGGGGGAAATGTCAATCCTGAGTATGTTATTCACTGGAGAAGAATGTTTAGGAGGGGAATGATTTGCCAGGCAGCTATGCAAGAATGAGAAAGAACTAACACCCCCCACCAGACCGAGAGTAATTCCAATAGAGCAGAAATATCTGCTTATCTAACTGCGATAATAACAACCCACAACATGGAAATCCTATGAGAGACTCAGGGTCAGGATTAGAAACTACTCGGGGAGGAATCCTGAGGACCCAGTAGCCCAAGGGCTCTTTAAAGGTCATTTTGTGACTAAAGCCTGGCCAGATATGCAGAAAAAGCTCCAGAAGGTGGGAGGATGGAGTGAACAGTGCGGGTAGTATGAAGGTGTATGCAGGGAGGGGGGATGTGGAGGAAAAGCAGAGAGCAAAACAAATGGTATTCACGGCACACCAGGTAGTGAGGCAGAGGGTTGGAGATAGAGGGACCAGGACAGAATAGGGAGAGGAAGAGAGATGAAGGAATGGCAGACAAGGAAAGCTGCCTGTGTTGCAGCCTAAATCCTAGCAGGGACAGGCTTTGAGAAGATGTTTTAAGTGTGGCCAGGCCAGCCACTTCAAATAGGAGTATCTGGAGTGGAAGAAGGAGGAGAGATTGCTGTTATAAATTCAGGACAGGGGAGTCGGGGCTTCTCAGAAAGCTAGCTCCCTGATAAATGAAAAAAGTGTACCTCAGTGGGGTCACTCTACAATTATTACGGGCAAAACAGACTTAGCATAGGAAGATTAATAAAATTTATTACCTATTGCTGACGGGCTGGAGTGGTGAGAAACAAATAAACAAGCTAGGGGCACCTTCCCCCATCCATCTCTTCCACCTCTTCCCTGCCCTGAGTGGCACAGGGGGTGCCGGGAGTGGGGGCTGCTGTCAGTCCATGGTGCTTTGTTTCCACTGCCCCTTCACGGTCACTCTCCCCCCTGCTCTGTTGTGGGGTGCTGACCTTCCTGGGCTGGTCCTGTGTGGGTTTCTTCACAGGCAGCAAAAAAAACATGCTCTTTGGGAGCTGCTCTGGTGTGGGGTCCCTCTCGTGGGGTGCCGACCTTCCTGGGCTGCTCCTGAATGGTCTGCAGCGTGGAGATCTGCTCCACCGTGGTACACCATGGGCTGCAGGGGGGTCTGCCTTCCCCACCAGGGGCCTCTCTGTGGCTTCGGCTCTGGCACCTGGAGCACCTCTGCACTGCACTCCCCCTCCTCTGCACTGACCTTGGTGTCTGCAGGGAGGTTTCTCACCCGTCACTCTCCCAGCTGCTGTTGTGCAGCATTTTATTTCCTTTTCTTGGATGTGCTCTCATGGAGATTTAAACTGCATTGCTCACGGCTCGGCTCTGGGCAGCGGTGGGCCCCTTTGGAGCCGGCTGAAACTGGCCCTTATCTAACAGGGGGCAGCTGCTGGATTCTTCTCACAGGGGCTACCACTGCAGCCCCTCCACCACCAGAACCTTGCCATGTGAACCCAATACACTGGGGCAGCTAGGTCATTGCTGGCCTGTAAAGTATCAAGGCTTAAATTAACTAATGAAACCCTAAATGTGATGGGGGTAGAAGGGACTGGGATAACAGTGCCAGTTTTTGGGGACACCACGCTGAGACTAGGGATAGAATGATCACTGGGCAATTATTGTATGCACCCGAGGCAGGGACTAACTTGTTGGGAAAGGATTTGATAATGAAATTGGGCATTCAAATAGCAAACTGTTAGACTGGAATAATGGTATTATTAATGGGGTGCTGTCAGACCCTGAGAGCAAAGATATATTTGCCTTTGAGTGGAAAGACTCTGAAATGGGGCGGAAGCAGCAATACAGATGGACAATTTTACCTCAGGGGTTTACAGGGCCACCAATTTATTTGGGCAAGTTCTAGAACAAATTTTGGAGTAATTCCAACCTCCAAAGAAGGTGTTACTGTTACAATATGTGGATGATCTTTTATTGTTAGGACAGGAGAAAACAGTTGTCAAGGAAGCCACTAACAAACTATGACTTTCTGGGAAAACAGGGCTTGAAAGTATTGGAAAAAAAATTAAAATTTGTAGAAAGAGAAGTCAAATATTTAGGGCATCTTGTGTCTGAGGGGGAATGAAGAGAGTATTCAGGGAATTGTTGAGCTACCCATACCCAAAACTAAAAAGAACTAAAAAGTTTTAAGAGAAAGAGGTTTTTAAGGAATTAGGAGTCACGAAGTCCAAAGGAAAACAGATACTCCCTGATGGGAGAGAAATGCTGAATAAAGTGCTAATGAGGCAAATATTAAATGTTTTACATCAATAGGGTCATTGGGGAATTCAAGCAACGTGTGACGCTGTGCTATGGAAATATGTATGTGTAGGAATATATATACTCTAGCTAAACAAGTATGCAGGAGTTGTGTAGTATGTCAAAAGGTAAGTAGGAAAATTATCTGCACTCAGCCCAAAGGGAGCGAGAACCAGGAATTCAACACTTCCAAAATGTACAGGTAGATTTTACAGAACTCCTTACAGTAGGTAGATTTAAATACTTATTAGTCTTGGTCAATCATTCGTCAGGGTGGGTGGAAGCTTTCCCTTCAGTATCTGCTACTGCAAACATCGTAACTAAATTCTAGAATAACTCCCAGGTATGGAATTGTTGAAAATATTCACTGATCAAAGAAATCACTTTATGTCAGAAATATTGCAAGGGCTAATGTGGACTCTAGAAATTAAGCGGAAATTTCACATTCCTTGGCATCTTCCCTCTTCTGGAAGGGTGGAGCGGATCAGACAGTAAAGAACCGATTGAAACTCAGCTTCCCCAAACAAAGTGCTTACCTTCGGCACTTCCCTGAATTCAAACCGCACCAAGAAAAGATGTGGGAGTTTCATCATATGAAATATTTGGATTGCTGTACATGGATAAAGGGAATGAGTTACCTCAGTTCAAAACAAAAGATGCTTTTCTTAAGAACTATATACTCGGGTTATTGTCCTCTTTGTCATCTCCCAGGACCCGTGGACTGTTAGCTCAAAGCCCACCCTTGGAAGTCCTGATCCATCCATTCTGAGCAGGAGATTGGGATCTGATGCGAACATGGAGAGAATCGAAGCTGCAACCTGAGTGGGACGGACTGTTCCAAGTGCTCCTGACTACTGAGATGATGGTAAGAACAGCTGAGAAAGGGTGGACTCATACCTGGGCACATCGCCCAATGTCAGGACTTTTCAGCTATGATGAAGAGAGGCTTGGCAACTCCATCAGCCAGTTCCCTCAGGACCCTGGGAGTCATGTCATCAGGTCCCATAGACTTGTACTTGTTTAGATTCATCACGTGGTGTTGAACCTGCTCTTCACTTACAGTGGGTGGGACTTTGATCCCCCAGCCTCCATCTATGGGTTCAGGGAAATTAAAGACTTGGGAAGCCGGTCTACCAATGCAGACACAGGCAAAGAAGTTGCTGAGTACCTCAGCCTTCTCCATGTCGGTCGTTACCAATTACTCAGATGTAGAAACTCACTCCTAATATAAGAAATTAGCCACCTATAATCACTTACACACTACCATTTTCACCCCTCAGTCTATTTTCACAAGCGTTAAAGGTGCATGGTGGCCCTCGGGGACTCCTCCGGCAGCCCGAAGGGAGCTGTATCCTCTCTTGTGCTGTTCCTCAAGGCTCTGTGCAGAAGGGATGCCACCTGTCGCACAAGGGCTGGAGGATGGGAAAGAAGCCCTCACACAACCCCTGAAAACTGGCAAGAGTTGTTTATTGCCGGGACATCTTGCAGGCAAGCCTGCAGGATGTCCGTGAGATGTGGGGGCTCCAAGCTAATGCTTGGGATGGGGCCTGAGCAACGAGGAGGGAGCTGGCCGGGCACTCCTGTGCTGCAGTTTGTGCTTTCTGATGGCACAGAGTGAAGATGTGCCAGGGTAGTCCCAGGTCTGTTCTGGCTGCGGTGGATCCACTTCCATGGCCTCCTCCGTATCTCCTGGTGGATCCAGCTCCATGGGCAGAACGATGTTGGGCAGGAGGATGAGCCAGTCTTTGCCTGGGACTGCCCAAACAGGATGCCTTCAATCTGGCATGTTTTCCGGCCAGGGTGCTGCACCAGGGGGTCGACCTGTTCCACCCTGGGGTCCCATGCCGCTGTTGGCTTGATGTTCATGCCTGTGGTGCCAATGATACTGCTTGTATGTGTCTGTGGGCTGAGCACCAGATGTCCCTCGAGCACTGCTGTATCTGATGCTGCTGGCGCTCTCTCTCTGCCCATGACACGTTTCCTTGCTGGCTGCCTTCCTTCTTGCTGCTGCTCTGGATGGCATGGCTGTCCTCGCAAACCAAGCAGAGCCACTTCTTGCCTTGCTGCCTCTAGTCTCCTAGTAGCTGAACGAGTGGTGGGCCAGCACCAGGGGGGCCTGTTTTATAGGGCCCACGAGGCAGTGGTGGCCATTGTGACCTCAGCAAGCCTCTGTGATGAAGTGGCCCATGCATGGCCAAAGGTGGCTGTGTTGGGAGCAGCCTGGGAGATGTCCTCACGTGGGGGAAGGAGCAGGGTTGAGGGGGCTGAGGGACCCTCTTCAGGGGCTGGCTTCCCCGGGCCATTTGGCTTGCCTGAGAGAAAGCCCCTTGACCACAGGGACTGCCCTGCACCTCCTGTGTTCCACACGATGTTTTCACAGAATCACAGAACTGTAGGGGTTGGAAGGGACCTCAAAAGATCATTGGGTCCAACCCCCCTGCAAAGCAGGCTGCCCAGATAGGCATCCAGATGGGCCTTGAATACCTCCAGAGAAGGAGACTCCACAACCTCTCTAGGCAACCTGTTCCAGTGCTCTGTCACCCTCACCGTGAAGAAGTTCTTTCTCATGTTGGTGCAGAACTTCCTGTGTTCTATCTTGCGGCCATTGCCCCTTGTCCTATCCCCACAAACCACTGAGAAGAGGTTAGCTACATCCTTCTGTCTCCCACCCCTGTGTTGGGTCTGTCTGGGATGGAGTCACCTTTCCCTGCAGCAGCCCACACAGTGCTGTGCTCTGCACTCATAGCTGGAACAGCACTGGTATCACTCCAGTGTTGTGTCTATTGCTGCATAGTGCTGGCACAACATCAGAACTCCTTCCAGGCCCCCAAGAGCCAGCAGGCTGGGGGTGGGCAATTGATGGGGAGGGGACATCACCAGGGCAGCTGACCCAAACCAACCAAAGGGATATTCCATAACACCTGATGTCACACTCAGCAATAAAAGGGGGCTCTCGTGGGGGAGGGTCTCTCCTGAACAACGGGTACGCGTTTTGAGGCCCTGCTTCCCGGGACTTGGCCGAACATCGCTCGTTGATGGGAAGTAGAGAATAATTTTTTTTTCTTTCTCTCTGTGCTTCCGCGCGGCCTTGTTGTTTCTTTTGTTTCTCTTTCTCCCCATTCCCCTTTCCTTTAATTAAATCATTCTCATCTCAAACCTCGAGCTCTTTGTATTGTCTTTTCTCCCCCTTCCTCTTTGAGGAGGGGAGGAGTGAGAGAGCGGTTGTGGTGGAGCTCGGCTGCCCACTCGAGTAAAACCATCACAACCCCTCAGATATTTGTACACGTTGATAAGATCCCCCCTCAGTCTCCTCTTCTCCAGGCTGAACAGACCCAGGTCTCTCAGCCTGTCCTCATAGGGAAGATGCTCCAGGCCCCGTATCATCTTTGTGGCCCTCCGCTGCACTCTTTCCAGGAGATCCCTGTCTTTTTTGTACCAGGGAGCCCAGAACTGGACACAGTACTCCACAGTTTTCCAGCTCAGGCTCTAGCTTCTCATCAGTGTAACATAGAATCACAGGAACATTAAGGTCGGAAAAAACCTCCAAGATCATCTGGTCCAACCACCCACCAGTGTCACCCAGTAACCCATGTCCCCAGGCACCACGTCCAACCTTTCCTTGAACACCCCCAGGGATGGTGACTCCACCACCTCCCTGGGCAACCCGTTCTGGTGCCTGACTGCTCTTTCTTATCTATTATATATTACAAATATTATCTATTATTAATATTTATTAATTTAATAAATATTATTAATATTTGATCTATTTTCTAAATATCTGTTTTCTAATATCCAGCTGACATTGAGATTTACTACTTCGAAAATGAAAATTAATTCTGCTTTATGTAGATACTTGAAAAATTAGTAAACATGGGGGAAAAAAATGGTGTGTGAATTAGAAAATGCTATTGTAAATATCTCAGCTGTAATTGAAGAACTAGTAAATAAGTTTGATAAGTTTGCAAAAATAGTACTCTATAATCAAATAGTATTAGATTTATTAATCTCATAAGGAGGAGTGTGCACTGCAATTAATACTAGTTGCTGTATATGTGTAGGTCAAATGGGACGAATTTGACTGATCTCAAAAATATTTGGGAAAAAAAAAAAAAAGATCCTACATAGAGTAGCTCAAGATGACAGTTCATGGGGTTTTAGAAACATTTGGGAGAAACTAACTTCGTGGTTACCTGAATAGAATTGGCTCAAACAACTATTTGTTGGCATTGTAATAATAATGGTGTTGTATATCTGTCATCCCCCATGACATCCGAAGAAGAATATTGCACCTTAATGTTGGAAAAACTCAAGAGTACAGTATGTGAAGAGGTGCAAAACCAACAACAGGAGTAAGAAAAGAAGAGGGAATTGTGAGAAACAAAGTTGTGTTTTTGCAGTAGAGAATTATTTTTCTTTCTTCCAAGGTAGATGTGTAGTCATAATAAGGAGAAATGCTAAGTAGATAGGTGGACAGTAGAAGGCCTCACTGTTCCAAAATAAGGCAGAAGCTTGAGGAAAAGAGGATGAGCAGTGTGGGAACAGTAAAACAAAGATCACAAGTTCTCAAAACATAAGAAAGGAGAAATTAAAGGGTTGAAAAAAAGAGAAATTGTACATATATGGTGTAGAGGAGCGTTGAGTAGCTTGTGAACCTGTAGTACTCAGCCAATGAGGACACAAGAGGTGATCAGGC
>NW_023311904.1:0-3831 GCF_011077185.1 Oxyura jamaicensis
CTTTTCTTTTGACATAAGCAACAGCAAGGGGAGAAGCAGAAAAGAAGAAAAAAAGTCCCTCTGTTACCCTGAGAGCTACATCTTAGAAATGGTGATCTGTATTCTGAATGCACTATAGAAGCCAACAGAAAGGTATTACATTTCAAATCTGCCACAGGGAACTGGGTTTTGGTTCTCTCTGCCCACCCTCACAACTTATCCTTCCTTTTTATTTTTTTTCCAATAGCATGAAGAACCAAAATCAAGAAAGGTTAATTCCTACAAAAAGGTTGAGTGCTACTTTTTGGCTAGAAAACTGTTGTAACGGTGTGGCAGCTTTCTTGGCAGAAATAATGAGAATAACTGGTGCTTACTAAATGTTAAGAATAGGTCAATATCCTTGAAATGAAAAGCACTGAACCCAAAAACATTGCAAGTACCTTGGAGCTGATGGACAGACTGGAAACATTTATATTCTTATTTCGTCTCCCTTTCTAAGGATAAGTAGATACAGTGCATTACATCCATACACTTTACATAGGATTTAGATCACAAGGTTTTGTATGTGGCTGGGGCTGCAAATTGCCTCTGGAGTGTATGGTAGTACTCTTGACTACTCACACTGGCTGACTCCCGCTCACTTATTAAGCATTACAAGTGCTTATCTTGTGAAAGTGATAGCTAATATTTTTAATGGAAGCAGATATAAAAAAGGTATGTTTAAAGGCATTTACAGCAGGTACACACCAACTACTCATGTTGTCAGTAAGAGCTCATTTTAGTAGCACAGAAGATAATTTAAAAAATATAAGGAACAAAAAGATTTATTAAAGGAAAATGTGGTCTAGATTTTTTTTTTTTTCAATCCCATTTTCAAATAAAGCTTAATATTAAGCATTACATATCTATAACTTTTCTGAAATGGTAGGCTGTTTTTCTACTGAAGTCAGTTTAATTTTTTCTATTAATTTGAATTGCATCAGAAACAGAACAACCTCCCAAGCCTTGCCACTCATCCTTCAAGAAACTTTCTACCTGGTACATGGGATTCAGCATATATACCTCTGATTTCTTGGAAAAAAATAATAAAATAAAATAAAATAAAATAAAATAAAATAAAATAAAATAAAGTAATAATCATGTGCTGTTAGGTCAAGTAGGAATCTGCAAAAACAAATACTGGGAAGTGAGCATCCACTCCTATCTAATGGCTAAATACTAAAAATAAATAAATAAAATTGATTTGCCTGTGGTCTAACAAGGTGATCATATAAACAGTTTACAACTACATTTATTCCCATTAAAATTTCATATCAAACATCTACTTGAACATACCTCAGCAGAGTTATCGGAAAAAAATAATAATAAAAAAAAGATCCAAATAAAGACTTTTTTTTTTTTTTTTATGGATTTCTCCATGTCTCAGTTTTTTCTGCCTAAGAAACTCCTATTGCCTTTGTTGATAACTGATCAGAATAGCCTTTTTCAAATTGGATTTTCCATGAGGTGAGGAAGACGTGTTTTACCTGTACTACCAATGCTAACTTTTCATATCATTCACACTTCCCTAGTTAATAAAGCCTATTTATGTTTGACCAATAGTCACTATGCCATACTGTTCTTGCCAGTGTTACTAGATACTGAAAAATATAGATTATTCACATTCCCTTAGCATCTTAGTTCCCAAGGTCTACTAAAAACACTTTAGCAATCTCCTCTTTGTCCCAGGGCTCTTTTGTAGGCCTCAGTGCAGTCTGAGTTGAGGTGGTCCAGACCCCACCTCATGTAAGAGAGGTTACCATTAACAGAGGTCACCTCCCTCCTCCACTTCTTCTTGAAGCCTTCTTAGATATTTTTTTTTCTTTCCTACTGCAATGCTTTTGCACTCTTTGTAGTTTTGTTTATCAGGAAGATTTTTATCGCCTCTGTGGAAAAATATTCAGGACCTTACATGCACACAGAAACACAAAATGTATCAGACTCCCAGGGACGAGTCCCATCTGTCATTTTAAAATCTCCACTTACATGTCTGAATCAACCTACTGACTTCTTGCCCGATTATTTGCCTTTCCTGCGGTTGGAACAATGTGTGGAATTTATCTTAAGCATTACTTTCTATGCTTTTTGGTCGGTTGTTTCTGATTTCAATTATTACCTCAGGCATTCTCAATGATTTTTACAGCTTCACATTTCAGATTTACAGCACTTCAGCATTCTGTAGCCTGTTTCTGTAGTCTTGGCCCAAGAAGCAACAATGCATTCATAGGAGTACCTCAGTACTGACTGATTAGTCAGTACCTGGCTGACAGGTGTGAAGCTCTGCACTAATGCAGCAATCTATTCATTTGGCTACACACTGTAGGAGTAGGACAAGAGCCTTCTGATCACAATTCAAGGTTTACTGTTACTAATTGTACTGCTATAATTGATGTGCCAGCTCATGTGTGCTGACAGTTCCTGGTCAATAAACAAGCAACAAAGCAAAAACACATGTATCTTAGTACTATTTGTGAAGTTATAATTATAAATACAGTGTTTCTAATTAAAAGGGGAAAAAAAAAGTGACGGGGAAGGAAAAAAAAAGTGGGAAGAGGAAAAAGACATCTTTTACATGAAAAGTGTGCTGATTAAAATAAATAAAATAAAATGTAGAAAAGTAACATCAACTTTACATGTCACCATGGGCCCTGAAGTCACCCTTTAAGAGTAATCTTGAAACTGTGACAGCAGCACGGAAATAGCTCTGTACATGGTGGCCATCACAAAGCAAGTGAAATGCTTTCTGCTAGGAAATTTACAAAAGTGACCTCAGAAAAGATGTTAAACATACAATATTATTAGCCAAGTATTTCAGTGTATTTTAAAATATCCCAATTCAGTGGACACTATCTTCCCTCTGCCAAGCAGTAAGTAAAACTGTATTTTTGTTGGAAAAGTCTCTTGCAATGAAAATCTGTGACAAGTTACTCAATTTATATATTTCAACCAATTCTGAAAAATGAGTCAAACAGTATATAGGAAAGTTCATTCCCTTTTTTTCCACCAAGGTCATTAAAATGCTATCACCTGAGTATTTCCAAGAAATTCTTCCATCAGAACTAATTTTAATCAAAGATACAGGCAAACTGTGGTTGGATGTCAACAGAGTCCAAAATTAACAATACTTATCTTCCTAAGATAAAAATATAAGCTTGCACCATTAGAAAAAGAACCTGAAAGGTCATCTGTCTTGCAAAACCAGTGTAGTGGTTTTACTACAAAAACTACTCAGGTGGGCGGCCAAGCTTCACCACAACTGCTCTCTCACTCCCCCTCCTCAAAGAGGAACGGGAAGAAAATACAATGAAAAGGGCTCAAGGGTTGAGATAAGGACAGGGAGATCACACAGTAATTATCGTGATGGGCAAAACAGACTCAGCATAGGGAGATAGTAAGATGTATTACCTATTACTAATGAGCTAGAGAAGCGAGAAATAAAGGAAATAAACTGAAAGCACCTTTCCCCCATCCACCCTCTTCCACCTCCTCCCCCTGAGCGGCACAGGGGAATGAGGGCAATGGTCAGTCTATATGGTCAGTCTATAGCACATCTTCTCCACTACTCCTTCCTCCTTCTCAGTCACTTTCGTCCCCTGTGCTGTGGGGTCCCTCCCACAGGACACAGTCCTTGCTGAACTGATCCGGCATGGGTTGCCCACAGGCAGCAGCTCTTGAAAAATGCTCCAGATATGGGTCCGTACCACGGAGTCCATCCCTCAGGAGCACACTGCTCCAACATGGATCCCCCACAGGCAGCACCTCCTGCCAGGTCACCTGCTCCTGCATGGTCTCCTTTCCATGGGCTGCAGCTCC
>NW_023311905.1:0-5248 GCF_011077185.1 Oxyura jamaicensis
CCTAGCATTGTTCCATACTGACACGAATCAAATAAACACATTTCACAATCCCCCATTTCTTTTTTTTTCATGGTATTGATTCGTGTTTTTTTATTATTATTATTCAATCGAGTCAATACTTGCCAAATTGGTACCTATTTTGGATCCTCTTTTGTTTTTATTATCATCAGGGAATGGGTTTTCCCTTACCCTGGTTCTGGGTCAACACGTACCACAGATATTTGCATTCCTTGTATAACCGAGTGTATTAGTCAGGTAAAACAGGGTATTAAACATGGAATTATTGAATTATTAAACAACCCTCCACATATTTCCAATAAAACTATCCTGATTCTAGTAAGCCAACCACTACCCATAAAGTCCCTCCATAATTTTCTTAAATTGATTTCATTCCAAATTTGAACTGGGACATGTGCAATTTTCTTCATTTCTTTTTACAAGTTCATTCACAGCTTTTCCTTCATCATCAATATCTAAACAGCAGTTACTTAAGGTTAAATTTTCCACAGACTCCTCCTTCTTGTGCTAGCAAATAATCTAAAGCTAAGCAATTTTGATACAAAGCAGTTCCCATCTTGGTATTTTGTTTTGCAATTAATCCGAGTGCATCTCCAGTTTTATTCACAACTATTTCTACTACAGCTTGCAACCTAAATATTCTATTAAGCATATCTATTGGGGTCCTATAGCCCCAGGATCCGTACTCCAACAAGCACAACCCCAATTTGAGGGTCTGCAGTAATGATAACTCCGGTCCCATGGATAATCTCTTATCCAATCAGTGTAACACGTAGAAGTCACTGTTTTACCCTTTCTAGGACAAATGTACTTGGGCTGGTTACTATATCTCTTCCAGCTCAGGCTTCCGCAATCAGTATATGGGTCTTCATCTATAATATCACAGGCATCAAAGGTTATTGACACTGAGGTATTCAGGGTGGTTACAATTTCACTTGTTCCAATTAATTTCTCTGCATAGAGCATACTGAGTTAGGTTAAAAATGCAGCTTCCTCTTTTCTGGCCTTTACAGTCATAGACAGTATGATACACCAATGTCTGGGAGCTCAAGCATCCTTTTCTAGTTGACTGCAGTTGTTGGCCATAGCTTGGGCAAAGAAACTGACCCCAGGTAGGACTAGAAGAGGTCCGGTAAGAGCCATAGTGCTCGGCGATCACAGCCCGAAGGGGTTGCAGCCCTTGGCAGACCTTCCCAGCCGCAGCACCAGTTCCCTATCCGGTCTTGCCCTCTTCCCTAATCTTAAAGGGGTGTACATTGCAGATGTACCTTCTCGGTACCTTCAGGAGATAACGCTTAACTGATCCCTGTTATTGATAAATCTCTTCCCTTAGTAGGTATCTATTCAAGAGGTTCTTTGTTTACTAATTTTACAGAAGTAATTACAATAAATTTGGAGTAATTACAATAAAGGAGTAATTACAATAAAATTCCCACAGCAACTTAGCTTATACTCTGATGAAAGCTTCTTCAAGTCCATCTGTTAGTTTAGTTTCTCCTGGTTCTAATGTTACTTTCCACTCTTCCACTGGACCTCTCGACACGTGTCCATCCTTTTTCAGCAGTTCTCACAGCTGTTTCCTTGTTAACAGATAACAGCTAATAGATAGCAGTTAATAAATATCGGTTGTTTTCTTTTTAATAAAACAAGAAAAGGTCCTTCCCAGAGGGGAGATAAGTTTTCTTCTTTCCATGTTTTTATTAGAACCCTATCTCCTGGTTTTAACTGGTGAATCGCAAATCCTAAAGGTGGTGTCTGAGCCATCATCCCAGTTTCTCTTAGCTCTTTTAATCTTCTACCAATGGTAATTATATATTTCTGGATACTACGATCCTCAACTACATCGTTCCCTAAGGGCATCCCTTGAGAATAAGGCCATATAACATTTCACATGGTGATAATCCAGTCTCAGTGTGTAGTTTAGTTCTAATATTTAAAAGTAAGCATTTCGTCCAGGGCATTTGTGTCTCGATCATTAACTTAGCCAATTGTTGTTTTATTGTTTGATTCATTCTTTCTACTTTCCCCGAGCTTTGTGGGTGCCACGGAGTGTGGTATTCCCACTGAAAGCCTAATTATTGACATAATAATTTTATTATTTTAGAAGTAAAGTGTGTGCCCTGATCAGAATCAATGTACTGGATTATCCCATATCTAGGTATTAAGTGTTCTAATAACATTTTTACCACCATTCCGGAGAACAAGCAACCCAAAACAGCAAGGCATTTTCTGAATCACCCCTCTTTGTTCCCTTCTCCAAACTCTTTACATTCCTGATGATATCACCAACCATGGGGCTTGTCGACCCCCATGGCCACACTCCCACATCTCCCCCTTCTTTAACATAAAAAAGCATGATTAACACAAATTAAGAAAGCACGATTAACACAAACTAAAACACAGAGAAAAACTACCAGGCATACTAATTCTATCTTTAACAAACTTTGTAACCACATCCCTGGGAAAGACAGGTACTGAGTGCTGCCCAGGCGGGGGGGGGGGTTTGGCTGCCCCTCCAGCTCCTGGAGTCCTTGTTTGTGGGTCCTGCATATGCCAGCCGGACACTCCCAGACGTTGTTTTTTTGTTTGAGCTGGAGTCCAAACCGCAGAGGAGGGTGCTGTGATCATGTTAAGGCAGATGATGAGACGGCCGGACAGACTCATGGTGCTGACATCCATCTAGGACCGGCTTCTGTTAAAACACAAGCACAACCTCGGCCCCCAAGTTATTAGAGTGTAGGGCCCTTCCCAGTAATTGGTGCTGTAATTTTTTATTTTTATTTATTTATTTATTTTTCCATGACTTGTGCTCTTCCTTTAACTGAGTTTCTCCCAGATCTGTCTTCTAGATCTGTTTGTTGCTTTTTCTCCTGCACGGACAGATGCAAGGACCTTCCGTCCATCGATTAAAAAAAAATTAAAAAACATAGCATACTTTATCTATCTTTTCCTAGGTTTCACACCCCTACTCTTCCTTCTTTGTTTTAGAAGCTGTCCTGGTTTAGTTAGGATAGAATTAATTTTCCTCCCAGTAGCTGGTAGAGTGCTATGTTTTGAATTTAGAATGAGACTAATGTTGATAACACACTGATGTTTTAATTGCTGCAGAGCAGTGCTTACACTAAGCCAAGGACTTTTCAGCTCCTCACTCTGTCCTGCCAGCAGGCAGGCTGGGGGTGCAGCAGGAGCTGGGAGGGGACAGACCCAGGACAGCAGACCCAAACTGGCCAAAGGGGTATTCCATACCATCTGGGGTCATGCTAAACAATGCATAGGGGTGGCTAGCCGGGGTAGGGGGGCCGGCCGCCTGGGGACAGGCTGGGCATCAGTCAGCGGGTAGCAAGCAACGGCACCGTGCATCACCCGCTCCGTACACATCATTATTATTATTTTCTGTCCCAATAAACTGCCTCTATCTCTACCCGCAGGCTTCAGTTTTTCTCGTTTCTCTCCCCTATCCCATAGAGGGGGGAGGATGAGCGAACGGCTGTGTGGTGTTTAGCTGCCGGCCGGGTTAAACCACAACAGAAGCATACATAAATTGATACAAAGGAACACTTGAATAATACAACTGGACACAAAAATATATATTTTTCAAGAAATTTACATCAGTAATTGCATAAAGCTTTCTTCTGTACTAAGAGGTCCTGAAAGTTTAGGACTAAAACATTAACTTTGTAATGTAATGTAAAAGGGTTATCATGACAGTCCTCAAAGGCCACTATATAGCACACTGACATATTCAAGGCTCTCAGCTTTTATTTCAGTCTGTGTATTCAAGTTTTGAGGTCCTTTTATGATTATGCAAACATCAGAAATATAGTGATATAAGAAATGGTACTTATGAAAGCAGAGTTTTAAAGCCAATATTAAATTTTGCAGGCTCAAAACACCAACTTAATATTTAAACAAGTATTTGATACTTCTGTTTGTTCAAAAAATAAAGTAAATGCACTTACAGAAAAATAACTTTCACTTTTCAACAAGCGTGCTCGTGATTTTTATATTAGTACAAACTTAGAAACAAACAAACAAATCCAAATCCACCATATGACTTTTTAAAATAAATGATACCAATTCACCTTTCCCCTACTTGAGTACATTACATTAAGGCTTTGAATCATCTGACCCACGATTTTACAGCATTAAAATGAGTGGGTCCACAAGGATGCTGGTATGTCTCACTGAGACTTAGCATGAATAGAATTAAAGCTCACCACCTTAAGGAAACAGAAAATCACATGCTCATGCCTTAACTATATTCCTTTTTGTCTCCAAACCAGAACATAAAGTTTAATAGTAACAGTATTTCATGGCAGTAGATGAGTACTTTTCAATCAATTATATTTTATTAATTAATATTATTAATTTAGTGGCAACATCTTTGGAGAAACTTCCAGTTTTTGTTGTACAACACTGCTTTCTGGTATTGATTCAGACACAGGGAGTTCATTCAGTTCAACATGCTGTAAATATAGCCCCACTTTTCCCCTTTAATAGTTCCAGGGCTCTACATAGAGCATACAGCTCACAAGCCTGAGCTGACCGTGATGGACTCAAAGGTCCTGACTCCACAGGTTCTAGGTCCTTATTAATTATTGGATATCCTGATTTGACCATTTTATCACATAGTACTGAACCATTTTTAATTTGCTCCCTTTTCTCTGGTTCCGGGTCTTCAATTTTGTCTGACCCATCTAGGAATTTTACTGTGGCAATTCCTACAGCCCTTGGCTGCCCGGTAAGAGTGTCTTGCAGGGGGTTTAGGACCTATCACCCACCCACCAATCCTATAGGAATCACTTCGGTCCTTCACCGGCCAAGTCCCTCGCGGGAGATTGGAACCGCGGTTAGAAGACCTCCACACTCGCTTCGGAACTAGGTTCCGTCTCAGTCACACTCTTACACACACAGGCAACCGAATCCCACCCAACTGAACGGTACACACTTCAAATACTCACGACTCCGTCGTCTTCGTTCGGATCTTCGCGCGCAGAATTACGGGCAAAATACAATGCTGCAAGGGAGCTCATAAAAAAATCAAATTCTTTGCTTGCCTTTATTCAGGTTCAGGATGGTGTTAGTCCCGACCTGACTCGAACAGGAGCCACCAAATGGTGGGGCGCCCCTCCTAGATCCAGTCAGAATTCAGGAACCAAGACCATCCCGGACAAGCC
Source organism: Oxyura jamaicensis (assembly GCF_011077185.1). Taxonomy (NCBI): domain Eukaryota; kingdom Metazoa; phylum Chordata; class Aves; order Anseriformes; family Anatidae; genus Oxyura; species Oxyura jamaicensis. The sequence continues at coordinate 5,196 of NW_023311905.1, forward strand.
CCCAATTGTGATAAATGATTAAGTCCCAGATAGGATTTTTGTGATTTATTAAG
>NW_023311906.1:0-6194 GCF_011077185.1 Oxyura jamaicensis
ACTTCACAGTTTCTTATCTCCCAGGAACCTTCACTACCCCCACTCTTCGAACAGAACAAAGACAATGAACAAACATTTATTGTATATTACAATCCCTCCTTTTTCTTTTGGTTACTTATTTTGTTCATTGAATCTCTGCAACGCCTGGCGACTAAGCACCAGCGCTTCTATATTCTCATCCTGATTTAATGGTTCATATTCAGCGCGAATAAGCATTAAGTGTGCTGCTTCTAGGACGCTTTTTACAGTTGCAATTACCTTATTAAAAATACATGGTCTAAAAGTTAACACTATTATTAACAGCAGTAAAGGTCCTGCTATAGTTGACAACAAGGTAGTAAGCCAAGGTGAATAATTAAACCAAGATTTATACCAATTTTGCCTAGTTTCATTTTCTCTCTTTCTTTTCTCTAGACCCTCTCGGAATTTCGTCAATGTGTCCCTTACCACCCCAGTATGATTGGCATACACACAGCATTTTTCTCTTAAGGCTGCACATAGCCCTCCCTGTTGTAAAAAGACCAAGTCTAATCCTCTACGGTTTTGTAATACTACCTCCGAGAGTGACCTGACCGATTTTTCCAGGGCCGAAATAGATTGTTCAATTCGGGCCAGGTCCTCATCAACGGCAATGCGTAGGGAAGTGAACTCCTGGCTTTGTTTAACCAGCGAAGCCACTCCGGTGCCAGCTCCTGTCGCTCCTAGAATCATTAACGTGGCCAAAGTTACGGCCGTAAATGGCTCTCTCTCTTTTCCAAATGGTAATTTGCCACCGTATGCTGATCATATACATATTCTTCAGAGTGATATAAGATTCTTGGTATAATTATTACCTGTACACAAAAATCATGAGACGTGTTGAAAAGTTTTAGCGACAGACAAGGAGTTACCCCTACAGACGAACAAACCCACCTAGTGTTGTTAGCTGGGATTAACCATTCGGGGCTGATTGTTTTCCAAGACCGTAGTAATTTTACAGGCTGGATTCTCTGAACACTTCCTGATAATACCTTATTTGTTCCTACTGCCTGGGGTCTATTGGCATCCTCCCTTTTTATCAGTATGAGACCCCCCTTTTCTTGGAAGTTCAGAAAAGTCACTTTACCACTGTTGCCCAGGCCCATGGCCTTTTCCAATTTGACCCAATTTTGGTTTGGGGGTATTTTGGTGGTTAGTCTGGAGACAAAGATCACATTAAGTTATTTGAATGATGTTAGCATATAAGTTCTTGGCAATAATTTTTCAAATTAGATAGTTATACAAAGCGTCTATTCCTCAATGTGTCCTCCGGTGTTTTTCCTTTACTAGGGACCACAATAAATTGGAGGGGATGACTAGCTTCCACTTCCCTTCTTTGGTAATAGCCCATCCCTCTTGGTTATATTTTCCCTTTTGACTTTTGATTAATTTTCTATCCTTTTTGTTATATACAGGCTTACCTTCAAGGGGAATCTGCCTGTCTGGAGCCAGGGCTCCCTCAGTTGCTGCCTCATTTTCTGTTGCTTCTTTTGCCTCTCTGTCCTCCAGATCATGTCCTTCCACCAACTCTGAGCTCACCTTCTGGTGTGCCTTCTTGGTATTTCAAGAACCTTTGTAGGGAAAGCCAGTGACCGCCTTTCACTTCCAGCACCGCAGACACTGTGTGAGACACTAGCAGAGTTATTTTCTGGCCCAGGATGAACTTGCATGCCTCCTGGATATTTAGCACCATTGCTGCAACAGCTCTGAGGCATCCTGGCCATCCCTTGGCAGCAGCATCCAGCTGCTTAGAAAAATAAGCAACTGTCCTTCGATATGGGCCCAGGTCCTGTGCTAGTATTCCCAGGGCAATCCCCGTCCAGGCCACACATGCTGCTTCTGTCTGGGTGGCTATGAGGAGGTCATCTACATACTGTGACAGCCTTCCTTCTCCTGATGGTGCTTCCCAGGTCTCCAAGTCCTTGTAAGTAGTTCTCTGAACAAGGTGGGTGAGCTCTTAAATTCCTGAGGCAACCTTGTCCATGTGAGCTGTGTTTTGTGCCCACCCTTAGGGCTTGTCCAACCAAATGCAAAGATTTTCTGTCTGGCTTCATGGAGAGGGAAGCAAAAGAAGGCATCCTTCAGGTCTAAAACAGTAAACTAAGTTAGCTCTGGTGTTAAGCATTTTAATCAATTATCAGGCTAATTCCTTCTCTGTCTTCTTTTTCAAGGGGTACTGTTTAATTCTGCCTGGCTGTTTTCCTTCCTTAAGTTTAATTTGTATTGGAAGTGCATTTTTTATTTTTATTATTATTATTATCTTTTTTGCCTTCCCTGGTACATCCAGAAAACACTTGACTTGGGATTTCCTCACTAATTTCCTCTTTGGTCTCAATAGCTGTCAGTATCAAACTCAACACTTCCACATATCTTTGATCATTTATCTCCAGAATAATCTCCCCATTTTTAAATGAAATTGTTGCTTGTAATCTTTCCAATAATCTCTCCCTAGGAGTGACTCTGGGAGTTGGGCATGTATAGGAACTTGTGAATGTCCCACTGTTTCCCATATTTATATTTCAATGGTTTGCAGAAATACGCTATTTCAGATTGGCTAGTTGCCCCCTTCACTACAATGTAATCATTCCCCACTGATCTGCATGTTTAATTGAGGAAGATAAAAGTCCTCTCTCCTTCCAAATTGCCCGTGTACATGCACCACACCAAAGGTGTATTTCAGATCTGTCCAAATGTTTGCCAGCTCAAGAGCTCTTATCAAGGTGATGATTTCCACCTTTTGGGCTGATGCATGTTACCGCATATCCTGTGAAGCAAAATCCCCAGCGGACGAAGCTGCTGCCATCTATGTACCAATCCTCCACATCTTCTAGGGGTGTTTCCTAGAAGTCTGGTCAGCTGGAGTATACCGTGTTCGTGGTCTTGATGAAAGATCTGGCGATCTGGAAACAGTTACTGAGAAAAGAGGCTAGGTTCATAGTATTAGTGCCGAAAAAAAAAATAATATTAGTAAACTAATAGTCCATGATACACATTCCTCTTCTTCTTCAGTAGCTATAATTTGTGTATTGCAACAGTGTCCCCTTTTCCCGAAGGGGTCTGTCAAACTTCAAGATTACAGGCTAGCTGTTTCCTGAATATGGTGGGGTTATTTTTGAACCCCTGTGGTAACACTGTCCAAGTAATCTGAGTTTTCTGTCCTCTATTAGAATTTTCCCATTCAAAGGCAAAGAGTTTCTGTTTTTCATTTGCCATGGGCAGGCAGAAAAAGGCATCCTTTAAATCTAGTACCATGAACCAAACTTGACTATTTTTCTAATTTTGTAATTCCAATCATTTTTCCCAATTTAAATTTCCAGCAAAAAAAAATGCCTTTTCCTGTTAGCCAGTTGCTCCTATTACATTTACAGAGTAATTAACACAGAGAAAGAAGCTCCCTTAACCAACAAAAAATTCAAGGCCCTCTCTTTGTTCCCTAGCTTTATTTCAACCAGTGGACCTGCTAGGGTAAATGCCCCAGGTCCCCATTATTCCTGACTGTTGTGAGTTTATCCTGCAGCCGAAGACAATTTCTTTCTGATATCAGTGGGCTAATTGCCCTAGAAAGAGGCTAGCCAATTGCCTCTGTTTTCTGAAGCCAGGTCCAAATTTTTTATTTTTATTTATTTATTTTTTCGTTGCGTTTCAAAAGTTGGTTCAAAAATTCCATAGGGGTTTCTTTTGGATCTTGTTGGAACAAATTCTCAATTCCCAATTTAACCAGATTTCTGTATAGCCGTTCATAATTTCTGGGGTGATTAGGGTCTCAGTTGGGGGGGGTGGGTCAGGGGAATGCAATCGTTGAAAGTTCCCTGAGCAATCCCATTGACAATCTGAGCTCACATGTGAACTCAGGTTGTTTTAGGAGTTAACTGCTTTTCTGTTTCCATGACAACTCTTTTGGACCCATCATGGTCCCTCTGCCCCAGAGGGCTCTCACCCTCTGTGATTTTGAGATCTCAGCCTGGGGTTGAGGCAGAACAATTAACATCCCTATATCCTCTTTCCCTGCTCATTCAACTTCAAACAGCTTTATCAAATACTACATGCCACACCTTTAACACCTTCAACAACCCTTTTAACACTTCCTTTATCTTTCTCCAGCCTGTACTTTTCTAATGCCAGCACCAAAAGCTCAGTCAGAGGCCAACTTAATTCCATACCTTTTCCCTCCAAGATGCTGAAACAACATAGCAGTATACAACATTTCATGCCATCTTTTTTAATTCACACTTTCAAGATACCCCTTTAACACTTACAAAACGCAGCACATTGGTATCTTTTTACAGCAACACCAAGAAACTATTATTATTACCAAAAATATAGCTAAAATCGCAATAACAACAATCAGAGTCAAATTCTGCATTCAATAGGTCAGAAAACCGAAATAAGTAACACAGTACCAAATGATCCTTAAAGGCAAACCTTTTGCCAAGGTTCCCAACGGCAATTAAATGCCACCAACACAGATCCAACGTATACTTAAGGTGCTAGCCACAAAAGTATACACCAACACTACCCTGCAGAAGGTTACCTTCTGACTTATAGGCAGCACCAAATGACCGGTCTACCAAACAAACAAACCAAAATAAAGAATACCGTCACTTACAGCGATGGGGTCCTTGTCTGCCTCCGCAGTGATCCGTTGAGTCAAGGAGTCCCTCCGGGAAGTCCCGGGGGTACCCTAAGGAGTCCTATTCCCAGCAGGTCCTGCAGCCGGGCAGAGAGGGTGTCCCATCTGGGGTGCCAGATTGATTTAAAGAACGAAGTCAAAATTTCTTCTTAGTGACGAAGTATTCTTTATTGACAGTGCTGGATGCACGGGGGATCCTTCCACCTAACGTGCATACACAAAGTGACGAACTATCTCACAGCAGAACAACGAATATTCAATTAACACCTATACATATTAATTACCTAAACCCACCTATTCACGCTTATACTAATTGGCTTATCAGTCCTTTGTGTTTGCGCAGATTCTTCTAAGAATTGTGGGCAGGGGTCTTCAGGACCTGGGCAGTGGTCTTTGGGAGGAAGGCCATGTCTTCCTCATTGTATACTTCTCACCCTTTATCTAGAATGTAGTGATTTTGCAAGTTTGCAATGTCCTTATCAGTCTGAGCTAATTTGTGTCCTTGTTGTCCATCTGTTTCCTGCCTGAGACAGGATGTCTGGCAAGTTTTTGTTACTTAGTTTGACTCCTAATTACTGGCCCTTGAGCACTGGAGTCAATCTCACTATCCGACTCCCCTGAAAATTGGGGATCAGCGGGTTCTGGAAGGGAGAGGGCCGTGGGCATAGGAGGAGTTATATAGGGAGGTGATGCCACGTCTCCCTTTCCCTCCTTTTTCTTTTAGGAGATACAGATTAGCTCCAGTTTCTGAGTTAATCCAAAGGTGTGCAAATTCACTTTACTTTACTCTTTCCCCGCCTAGAAGGGGAATCACTAATCATTTTAATCATTAGTCCCAGTGGACTATCCGGTAAACTCACACTAGAGTTTCCCTTACCCATGGGACCAGAAGGCTTACTTTTCTTCTGTCCCATCTTCCGGAGCACCTTCACACACACACACACACACACACAACGCTTCCCCCTTTTTGTGGCCCAGTCCCTCACGGGATGTGGGAACCGCACTACCGAGGGGTCCGCACTCGCCTCGTCCCACTGGACGTCTCACACGTCGTGCTCCGGGAAACCCAACACCAACCGAACGGAACACCGGCCTATACTTACTCAATCCTGAGTCTTCGTTCGGTCTTCATGCACAAAGATTACTTGGGGTTGCCAGCTTTATTTGCTTGTTGCTAATTTTAGGGTTCATTGGTGAAGGGTTTGAGTGAAAATCACTCTCAACAGAGGCCACCGAAATTGGCAGGGCGCCCCCTCCGGAGAGCTTTTCAGTCAAATTGCCTTCATCCGAGTCACTGCACCAAATTTGTTATAAATTAGCTCTCAATTAATTGACAGAGAGGGTCATGTCCAATAATGCAAATGATTTTATTAAGTAAGCAGCCAACAAGCAAAACAGCGCTGGGCGGCCGGGGAGTCTCTGGCTCCACCAACCCCTCTGCACCTCACCCCCCCCCAGAATCTTCCTTTTATTGCCTGGTGGTTCCGGTATACGCGGCACACCCTGGTATGTTCTGCGGCTGCGCATGTTGTTGCTAGGGGGTCGT
>NW_023311907.1:0-5249 GCF_011077185.1 Oxyura jamaicensis
CCTAGCATTGTTCCATACTGACACGAATCAAATAAACACATTTCACAATCCCCCATTTCTTTTTTTTTTCATGGTATTGATTCGTGTTTTTTTATTATTATTATTCAATCGAGTCAATACTTGCCAAATTGGTACCTATTTTGGATCCTCTTTTGTTTTTATTATCATCAGGGAATGGGTTTTCCCTTACCCTGGTTCTGGGTCAACACGTACCACAGATATTTGCATTCCTTGTATAACCGAGTGTATTAGTCAGGTAAAACAGGGTATTAAACATGGAATTATTGAATTATTAAACAACCCTCCACATATTTCCAATAAAACTATCCTGATTCTAGTAAGCCAACCACTACCCATAAAGTCCCTCCATAATTTTCTTAAATTGATTTCATTCCAAATTTGAACTGGGACATGTGCAATTTTCTTCATTTCTTTTTACAAGTTCATTCACAGCTTTTCCTTCATCATCAATATCTAAACAGCAGTTACTTAAGGTTAAATTTTCCACAGACTCCTCCTTCTTGTGCTAGCAAATAATCTAAAGCTAAGCAATTTTGATACAAAGCAGTTCCCATCTTGGTATTTTGTTTTGCAATTAATCCGAGTGCATCTCCAGTTTTATTCACAACTATTTCTACTACAGCTTGCAACCTAAATATTCTATTAAGCATATCTATTGGGGTCCTATAGCCCCAGGATCCGTACTCCAACAAGCACAACCCCAATTTGAGGGTCTGCAGTAATGATAACTCCGGTCCCATGGATAATCTCTTATCCAATCAGTGTAACACGTAGAAGTCACTGTTTTACCCTTTCTAGGACAAATGTACTTGGGCTGGTTACTATATCTCTTCCAGCTCAGGCTTCCGCAATCAGTATATGGGTCTTCATCTATAATATCACAGGCATCAAAGGTTATTGACACTGAGGTATTCAGGGTGGTTACAATTTCACTTGTTCCAATTAATTTCTCTGCATAGAGCATACTGAGTTAGGTTAAAAATGCAGCTTCCTCTTTTCTGGCCTTTACAGTCATAGACAGTATGATACACCAATGTCTGGGAGCTCAAGCATCCTTTTCTAGTTGACTGCAGTTGTTGGCCATAGCTTGGGCAAAGAAACTGACCCCAGGTAGGACTAGAAGAGGTCCGGTAAGAGCCATAGTGCTCGGCGATCACAGCCCGAAGGGGTTGCAGCCCTTGGCAGACCTTCCCAGCCGCAGCACCAGTTCCCTATCCGGTCTTGCCCTCTTCCCTAATCTTAAAGGGGTGTACATTGCAGATGTACCTTCTCGGTACCTTCAGGAGATAACGCTTAACTGATCCCTGTTATTGATAAATCTCTTCCCTTAGTAGGTATCTATTCAAGAGGTTCTTTGTTTACTAATTTTACAGAAGTAATTACAATAAATTTGGAGTAATTACAATAAAGGAGTAATTACAATAAAATTCCCACAGCAACTTAGCTTATACTCTGATGAAAGCTTCTTCAAGTCCATCTGTTAGTTTAGTTTCTCCTGGTTCCGATGTTACTTTCCACTCTTCCACTGGACCTCTCGACACGTGTCCATCCTTTTTCAGCAGTTCTCACAGCTGTTTCCTTGTTAACAGATAACAGCTAATAGATAGCAGTTAATAAATATCGGTTGTTTTCTTTTTAATAAAACAAGAAAAGGTCCTTCCCAGAGGGGAGATAAGTTTTCTTCTTTCCATGTTTTTATTAGAACCCTATCTCCTGGTTTTAACTGGTGAATCGCAAATCCTAAAGGTGGTGTCTGAGCCATCATCCCAGTTTCTCTTAGCTCTTTTAATCTTCTACCAATGGTAATTATATATTTCTGGATACTACGATCCTCAACTACATCGTTCCCTAAGGGCATCCCTTGAGAATAAGGCCATATAACATTTCACATGGTGATAATCCAGTCTCAGTGTGTAGTTTAGTTCTAATATTTAAAAGTAAGCATTTCGTCCAGGGCATTTGTGTCTCGATCATTAACTTAGCCAATTGTTGTTTTATTGTTTGATTCATTCTTTCTACTTTCCCCGAGCTTTGTGGGTGCCACGGAGTGTGGTATTCCCACTGAAAGCCTAATTATTGACATAATAATTTTATTATTTTAGAAGTAAAGTGTGTGCCCTGATCAGAATCAATGTACTGGATTATCCCATATCTAGGTATTAAGTGTTCTAATAACATTTTTACCACCATTCCGGAGAACAAGCAACCCAAAACAGCAAGGCATTTTCTGAATCACCCCTCTTTGTTCCCTTCTCCAAACTCTTTACATTCCTGATGATATCACCAACCATGGGGCTTGTCGACCCCCATGGCCACACTCCCACATCTCCCCCTTCTTTAACATAAAAAAGCATGATTAACACAAATTAAGAAAGCACGATTAACACAAACTAAAACACAGAGAAAAACTACCAGGCATACTAATTCTATCTTTAACAAACTTTGTAACCACATCCCTGGGAAAGACAGGTACTGAGTGCTGCCCAGGCGGGGGGGGGGGTTTGGCTGCCCCTCCAGCTCCTGGAGTCCTTGTTTGTGGGTCCTGCATATGCCAGCCGGACACTCCCAGACGTTGTTTTTTTGTTTGAGCTGGAGTCCAAACCGCAGAGGAGGGTGCTGTGATCATGTTAAGGCAGATGATGAGACGGCCGGACAGACTCATGGTGCTGACATCCATCTAGGACCGGCTTCTGTTAAAACACAAGCACAACCTCGGCCCCCAAGTTATTAGAGTGTAGGGCCCTTCCCAGTAATTGGTGCTGTAATTTTTTATTTTTATTTATTTATTTATTTTTCCATGACTTGTGCTCTTCCTTTAACTGAGTTTCTCCCAGATCTGTCTTCTAGATCTGTTTGTTGCTTTTTCTCCTGCACGGACAGATGCAAGGACCTTCCGTCCATCGATTAAAAAAAAATTAAAAAACATAGCATACTTTATCTATCTTTTCCTAGGTTTCACACCCCTACTCTTCCTTCTTTGTTTTAGAAGCTGTCCTGGTTTAGTTAGGATAGAATTAATTTTCCTCCCAGTAGCTGGTAGAGTGCTATGTTTTGAATTTAGAATGAGACTAATGTTGATAACACACTGATGTTTTAATTGCTGCAGAGCAGTGCTTACACTAAGCCAAGGACTTTTCAGCTCCTCACTCTGTCCTGCCAGCAGGCAGGCTGGGGGTGCAGCAGGAGCTGGGAGGGGACAGACCCAGGACAGCAGACCCAAACTGGCCAAAGGGGTATTCCATACCATCTGGGGTCATGCTAAACAATGCATAGGGGTGGCTAGCCGGGGTAGGGGGGCCGGCCGCCTGGGGACAGGCTGGGCATCAGTCAGCGGGTAGCAAGCAACGGCACCGTGCATCACCCGCTCCGTACACATCATTATTATTATTTTCTGTCCCAATAAACTGCCTCTATCTCTACCCGCAGGCTTCAGTTTTTCTCGTTTCTCTCCCCTATCCCATAGAGGGGGGAGGATGAGCGAACGGCTGTGTGGTGTTTAGCTGCCGGCCGGGTTAAACCACAACAGAAGCATACATAAATTGATACAAAGGAACACTTGAATAATACAACTGGACACAAAAATATATATTTTTCAAGAAATTTACATCAGTAATTGCATAAAGCTTTCTTCTGTACTAAGAGGTCCTGAAAGTTTAGGACTAAAACATTAACTTTGTAATGTAATGTAAAAGGGTTATCATGACAGTCCTCAAAGGCCACTATATAGCACACTGACATATTCAAGGCTCTCAGCTTTTATTTCAGTCTGTGTATTCAAGTTTTGAGGTCCTTTTATGATTATGCAAACATCAGAAATATAGTGATATAAGAAATGGTACTTATGAAAGCAGAGTTTTAAAGCCAATATTAAATTTTGCAGGCTCAAAACACCAACTTAATATTTAAACAAGTATTTGATACTTCTGTTTGTTCAAAAAATAAAGTAAATGCACTTACAGAAAAATAACTTTCACTTTTCAACAAGCGTGCTCGTGATTTTTATATTAGTACAAACTTAGAAACAAACAAACAAATCCAAATCCACCATATGACTTTTTAAAATAAATGATACCAATTCACCTTTCCCCTACTTGAGTACATTACATTAAGGCTTTGAATCATCTGACCCACGATTTTACAGCATTAAAATGAGTGGGTCCACAAGGATGCTGGTATGTCTCACTGAGACTTAGCATGAATAGAATTAAAGCTCACCACCTTAAGGAAACAGAAAATCACATGCTCATGCCTTAACTATATTCCTTTTTGTCTCCAAACCAGAACATAAAGTTTAATAGTAACAGTATTTCATGGCAGTAGATGAGTACTTTTCAATCAATTATATTTTATTAATTAATATTATTAATTTAGTGGCAACATCTTTGGAGAAACTTCCAGTTTTTGTTGTACAACACTGCTTTCTGGTATTGATTCAGACACAGGGAGTTCATTCAGTTCAACATGCTGTAAATATAGCCCCACTTTTCCCCTTTAATAGTTCCAGGGCTCTACATAGAGCATACAGCTCACAAGCCTGAGCTGACCGTGATGGACTCAAAGGTCCTGACTCCACAGGTTCTAGGTCCTTATTAATTATTGGATATCCTGATTTGACCATTTTATCACATAGTACTGAACCATTTTTAATTTGCTCCCTTTTCTCTGGTTCCGGGTCTTCAATTTTGTCTGACCCATCTAGGAATTTTACTGTGGCAATTCCTACAGCCCTTGGCTGCCCGGTAAGAGTGTCTTGCAGGGGGTTTAGGACCTATCACCCACCCACCAATCCTATAGGAATCACTTCGGTCCTTCACCGGCCAAGTCCCTCGCGGGAGATTGGAACCGCGGTTAGAAGACCTCCACACTCGCTTTGGAACTAGGTTCCGTCTCAGTCACACTCTTACACACACAGGCAACCGAATCCCACCCAACTGAACGGTACACACTTCAAATACTCACGACTCCGTCGTCTTCGTTCGGATCTTCGCGCGCAGAATTACGGGCAAAATACAATGCTGCAAGGGAGCTCATAAAAAAATCAAATTCTTTGCTTGCCTTTATTCAGGTTCAGGATGGTGTTAGTCCCGACCTGACTCGAACAGGAGCCACCAAATGGTGGGGCGCCCCTCCTAGATCCAGTCAGAATTCAGGAACCAAGACCATCCCGGACAAGCCCCCAATTGTGATAAATGATTAAGTCCCAGATAGGATTTTTGTGATTTATTAAG
>NW_023311908.1:0-2062 GCF_011077185.1 Oxyura jamaicensis
AAAGAGGAGGCATTGTGTGGAACTGCGAGGCAAGAGTGATGAAGAAGAAGAGCAGAGGAGCAAAGAGAAAGGCACGCTGGGCAAATGGCTGTCCCGGTCGTCAGGTCTGCGGACACGTAAGAAAAGCATGGTCGGCACCTTTGGTGTCGTGGCCGGCTTTGCGCTGGGCGACCTCCCTGTAAGCAGGGCTCGGGTCTTTTGCTTTAGTTGGCCTTTTGCCATGCTGCTCCTTTGGCTGCCTGGAGAGGGTGGCAACCCTGTAAGGAGGGTGAGTGTCACTGTCTCCGCACCGGAGGGGGAACTGGAGCTCTCTGGACCCCAAGACCACCCTGTAAGCAGGGGAGGTCCATTTTGCCCACCCGACTCCTCCGGCCCTGGTGGCTTTCTGCCTGCGGCCAGCGTGACACCCCATAGGCGGGGTGCATGTCACGTCATGCAGCCCCGAGGGGGTGGGTCTGAGGCTCTCCTGTGCAGCTTGTGGGTAGGGGTGTCCCCCGCCCCACCCTGGATGGTGTCTGCACGGAGCTCTGTTTCTCTGCTGGAAAGTCAAGTCCCTGTCCCTCTCCCCATCCTTTTCCTTGTCGGGGTGTGTGAGTGAGCGTGTCCTCTAGGCCCCTGTTAAAAAAGCTGCAGCTTGCTTAGCTTTGGCTTCCCCGGAGGGAAAGAAGGGCTCTGTGCAGACACAGGGGGGTCCCCTTTCAGGCCCCGCGCAGAAGGAGAGTCTGGGCTCGCCCCTTCTTTCCTAGGACAGGGCCAAGCCACTTGGTAGCAGACCAGCCTGTAGCCAGGGCCTGGGTCTGCGCCTGTCCTTCTGGCGCCCTGCCAGCGTGACGCCCCGTAGTCGGGGTGTGTGTCACAAGCCCTGGAGCCCTCTGTCCCCAGGAGCAGCCCGAGCTCCCGCTGTAAGCAGGGCCAAGGTGGCTGCAGTGCTGCAGCCGGCTGCTTTAGCCCGCCAGCAGGAAAGACCCCAGTCTCACCTCCTTAGAGGGAGCAGGCTGAGGAAGTGGTGTGCCGGAAGGCGGGCGTAGTCCCATCGCCTTGGGCATTGCTTTTGGTTGGGGTGACCTCCCTGCCGTTGGGGCAGAGGTGGCTCCCTGGGCTCCTGAAGACATGGTGTTGTGCTGCAGCCAGGAGGGCCAGCCTGTACCTCGGGCCTAGGCCGGAGCCTCGTGCTCTGTGGGGCTTGCTTGGAAGGCGGTGAAGCGTGGGGGGGACCACCCTGTAAGCAGGGCTGTGCGTGTCCCCTGCCCTCGACGGGAGGTGCTTTTAGGGCCCCCGCTGTAATCAGGGAGGTACCTGTGTCCACGGCCTTTTGAGGTGCGGGGCCGAGATGTACGGGGCCGGGCATGCCCTCCTCGTAATCGGGGCTGGGGTCCCGGCCCCCGGCCTTTGGCCGTGCCACTCCACCTCCTGGCTGCCGAGAAGTCATTCCTGCTGGTGTGGGGGAAGGCCGAGCTCTGGGGCTCCCTGGGTGTCGACCTGCCTGTAATCAGGGTTGTGGGTCTGGGAGCCTTTGTGCTCCGCTGGCAGCCAGTGTGGGGTGACCGCCCCATTAGCAGGGTCACGGTCAAAGTTGCCCCGGAAACGGAGACAAGGAGCCTCCGTTGGCCTTTGGGACCAGGGCTGCCCCGTAACTCGGGGCCCAGGCAGTGCCCTGGCGTTCCAGGCACTTTGCGGTCCAGTCAGCAGCTTGAGCCCCCTGTAAGCAGGGGTGCAGCCTGCCTGGCTGCTGCTTTGCGTGCCCAGCTCCGTTTGCCCAGGGTGCCTGCCTCTGAGCCCAGCTCCAGCACCGACGGGACCTCTTCTGCGCGTCCGTCAGGTGAGAAAAGCTGATTTGCTCTGCTTTTGATGTGGGGGGGGGGGTGGGGGTGGGGAGGGGAGGACAAGGACGGGGTCTGGAGAGTGGCAGGGGGTGAGCCAGGGGCCAGGCAGTGCTGTGGGGAGCTCCCTCCAGGGACGGGGCTCCCCATGTCCTTGCGGCAGAGGAGTTGGTGTTTTGCCGGTCTAAGCGTGTCGTCCTTCCTTTGCAGCGGCAGCCGATGGCGAAGAAAGAGGAGGCATT
>NW_023311909.1:0-3830 GCF_011077185.1 Oxyura jamaicensis
CTTTTCTTTTGACATAAGCAACAGCAAGGGGAGAAGCAGAAAAGAAGAAAAAAAGTCCCTCTGTTACCCTGAGAGCTACATCTTAGAAATGGTGATCTGTATTCTGAATGCACTATAGAAGCCAACAGAAAGGTATTACATTTCAAATCTGCCACAGGGAACTGGGTTTTGGTTCTCTCTGCCCACCCTCACAACTTATCCTTCCTTTTTATTTTTTTTCCAAAGCATGAAGAACCAAAATCAAGAAAGGTTAATTCCTACAAAAAGGTTGAGTGCTACTTTTTGGCTAGAAAACTGTTGTAACGGTGTGGCAACTTTCTTGGCAGAAATAATGAGAATAACTGGTGCTTACTAAATGTTAAGAATAGGTCAATATCCTTGAAATGAAAAGCACTGAACCCAAAAACATTGCAAGTACCTTGGAGCTGATGGACAGACTGGAAACATTTATATTCTTATTTCGTCTCCCTTTCTAAGGATAAGTAGATACAGTGCATTACATCCATACACTTTACATAGGATTTAGATCACAAGGTTTTGTATGTGGCTGGGGCTGCAAATTGCCTCTGGAGTGTATGGTAGTACTCTTGACTACTCACACTGGCTGACTCCCGCTCACTTATTAAGCATTACAAGTGCTTATCTTGTGAAAGTGATAGCTAATATTTTTAATGGAAGCAGATATAAAAAAGGTATGTTTAAAGGCATTTACAGCAGGTACACACCAACTACTCATGTTGTCAGTAAGAGCTCATTTTAGTAGCACAGAAGATAATTTAAAAAATATAAGGAACAAAAAGATTTATTAAAGGAAAATGTGGTCTAGATTTTTTTTTTTTTCAATCCCATTTTCAAATAAAGCTTAATATTAAGCATTACATATCTATAACTTTTCTGAAAGGGTAGGCTGTTTTTCTACTGAAGTCAGTTTAATTTTTTCTATTAATTTGAATTGCATCAGAAACAGAACAACCTCCCAAGCCTTGCCACTCATCCTTCAAGAAACTTTCTACCTGGTACATGGGATTCAGCATATATACCTCTGATTTCTTGGAAAAAAATAATAAAATAAAATAAAATAAAATAAAATAAAATAAAATAAAATAAAGTAATAATCATGTGCTGTTAGGTCAAGTAGGAATCTGCAAAAACAAATACTGGGAAGTGAGCATCCACTCCTATCTAATGGCTAAATACTAAAAATAAATAAATAAAATTGATTTGCCTGTGGTCTAACAAGGTGATCATATAAACAGTTTACAACTACATTTATTCCCATTAAAATTTCATATCAAACATCTACTTGAACATACCTCAGCAGAGTTATCGGAAAAAAATAATAATAAAAAAAAGATCCAAATAAAGACTTTTTTTTTTTTTTTTATGGATTTCTCCATGTCTCAGTTTTTTCTGCCTAAGAAACTCCTATTGCCTTTGTTGATAACTGATCAGAATAGCCTTTTTCAAATTGGATTTTCCATGAGGTGAGGAAGACGTGTTTTACCTGTACTACCAATGCTAACTTTTCATATCATTCACACTTCCCTAGTTAATAAAGCCTATTTATGTTTGACCAATAGTCACTATGCCATACTGTTCTTGCCAGTGTTACTAGATACTGAAAAATATAGATTATTCACATTCCCTTAGCATCTTAGTTCCCAAGGTCTACTAAAAACACTTTAGCAATCTCCTCTTTGTCCCAGGGCTCTTTTGTAGGCCTCAGTGCAGTCTGAGTTGAGGTGGTCCAGACCCCACCTCATGTAAGAGAGGTTACCATTAACAGAGGTCACCTGCCTCCTCCACTTCTTCTTGAAGCCTTCTTAGATATTTTTTTTTTCTTTCCTACTGCAATGCTTTTGCACTCTTTGTAGTTTTGTTTATCAGGAAGATTTTTATCGCCTCTGTGGAAAAATATTCAGGACCTTACATGCACACAGAAACACAAAATGTATCAGACTCCCAGGGACGAGTCCCATCTGTCATTTTAAAATCTCCACTTACATGTCTGAATCAACCTACTGACTTCTTGCCCGATTATTTGCCTTTCCTGCGGTTGGAACAATGTGTGGAATTTATCTTAAGCATTACTTTCTATGCTTTTTGGTCGGTTGTTTCTGATTTCAATTATTACCTCAGGCATTCTCAATGATTTTTACAGCTTCACATTTCAGATTTACAGCACTTCAGCATTCTGTAGCCTGTTTCTGTAGTCTTGGCCCAAGAAGCAACAATGCATTCATAGGAGTACCTCAGTACTGACTGATTAGTCAGTACCTGGCTGACAGGTGTGAAGCTCTGCACTAATGCAGCAATCTATTCATTTGGCTACACACTGTAGGAGTAGGACAAGAGCCTTCTGATCACAATTCAAGGTTTACTGTTACTAATTGTACTGCTATAATTGATGTGCCAGCTCATGTGTGCTGACAGTTCCTGGTCAATAAACAAGCAACAAAGCAAAAACACATGTATCTTAGTACTATTTGTGAAGTTATAATTATAAATACAGTGTTTCTAATTAAAAGGGGAAAAAAAAGTGAGGGGGAAGGAAAAAAAAAGTGGGAAGAGGAAAAAGACATCTTTTACATGAAAAGTGTGCTGATTAAAATAAATAAAATAAAATGTAGAAAAGTAACATCAACTTTACATGTCACCATGGGCCCTGAAGTCACCCTTTAAGAGTAATCTTGAAACTGTGACAGCAGCACGGAAATAGCTCTGTACATGGTGGCCATCACAAAGCAAGTGAAATGCTTTCTGCTAGGAAATTTACAAAAGTGACCTCAGAAAAGATGTTAAACATACAATATTATTAGCCAAGTATTTCAGTGTATTTTAAAATATCCCAATTCAGTGGACACTATCTTCCCTCTGCCAAGCAGTAAGTAAAACTGTATTTTTGTTGGAAAAGTCTCTTGCAATGAAAATCTGTGACAAGTTACTCAATTTATACATTTCAACCAATTCTGAAAAATGAGTCAAACAGTATATAGGAAAGTTCATTCCCTTTTTTTCCACCAAGGTCATTAAAATGCTATCACCTGAGTATTTCCAAGAAATTCTTCCATCAGAACTAATTTTAATCAAAGATACAGGCAAACTGTGGTTGGATGTCAACAGAGTCCAAAATTAACAATACTTATCTTCCTAAGATAAAAATATAAGCTTGCACCATTAGAAAAAGAACCTGAAAGGTCATCTGTCTTGCAAAACCAGTGTAGTGGTTTTACTACAAAAACTACTCAGGTGGGCGGCCAAGCTTCACCACAACTGCTCTCTCACTCCCCCTCCTCAAAGAGGAACGGGAAGAAAATACAATGAAAAGGGCTCAAGGGTTGAGATAAGGACAGGGAGATCACACAGTAATTATCGTGATGGGCAAAACAGACTCAGCATAGGGAGATAGTAAGATGTATTACCTATTACTAACGAGCTAGAGAAGCGAGAAATAAAGGAAATAAACTGAAAGCACCTTTCCCCCATCCACCCTCTTCCACCTCCTCCCCCTGAGCGGCACAGGGGAATGAGGGCAATGGTCAGTCTATATGGTCAGTCTATAGCACATCTTCTCCACTACTCCTTCCTCCTTCTCAGTCACTTTCGTCCCCTGTGCTGTGGGGTCCCTCCCACAGGACACAGTCCTTGCTGAACTGATCCGGCATGGGTTGCCCACAGGCAGCAGCTCTTGAAAAATGCTCCAGATATGGGTCCGTACCACGGAGTCCATCCCTCAGGAGCACACTGCTCCAACATGGATCCCCCACAGGCAGCACCTCCTGCCAGGTCACCTGCTCCTGCATGGTCTCCTTTCCATGGGCTGCAGCTCC
>NW_023311910.1:0-2151 GCF_011077185.1 Oxyura jamaicensis
TATATATATATATTATATTATATTATATTATATTATATTATATGTATATAATATATATATATATTATATTATATATATTCTAAGAAATATATATATATATATATTTCCCTCCAAATGTTAATTCTGTTTTGTTTTCACAGGTCTCCAATTTCCATAGTTCTTCCTCTAACCTCTAGTAACTGCAACACTGAATTTCAAATATATATATATATATTATTTTTCAGTTAGGATTAATAATTCAGAATTAATAAAATCTAAATAATTATAAGCCTCTACCTCTACATATACTTACACATATTCCAGTTTTGTCTATATACTGTCACCAATATTATGGAAAACATTTAAATATTATTTACCTTTGTGACTTCAGATCTGTCGTAAGACATGGCTGAAAATGAAATTTGGAATTCAAAAAGTTTTGGATAGAAGGATGAAATGGAAATGGCACAGTCAGAGAAAGCCTACAAAACCAAATTTAAATTTCTGTTGTTTTGTCAGCATTTTATTCAACTTTATTTCTTATAACTTGCCCTACTTTGTGTATAAAAATTGTTTGCTGCTTATCTTCCCACAGTGATTTTTATGTTTAATATGTGTCACACCACTGTCAAGCTATTCTTATTTGAAGTACAGAAAACAAACAGTACAGAACACAAAAGCATAATGCCATGAAGGTATATGTTGGCTTAATGCAAATTCAATCTGCCTGTTTTAAAATCAACTTCATTATTGTGTGCAGTTTTTTCATTCAGGAATCTCAATTATAGATTGAATACTTTAAAAATTACATGGTTAAGTCTATAATTAGGAGACTCATAACCAGTTTTAGTCTCCAATAGCTCACATATACAACCCATAACAGTTCTGAAAGTTTACTTTGTACAGTTAATACAGATGTTAGTGTAGTCCAGGTGAAACCAGTATCTAAGTGAATGTTCACTTAACTGTAGGCTTGAGAATCCATCTCCTGGGGCCATAGGTTCATGGGATGGTGGTTTAGTTTGGACGTGTTTACAGATTTTTTACAGTTTTCCTGTGCTTACAGATCTGATTCCTGGTTCTTCTTCCATGTCCTTGGTCTCTGCAATGCTGGTCAAAGTAGTTGCAAAATAGTGCTTTAAAACTAGATCCCTCAGCGGGGGATCTCTCACAACCAGTCCTGTTCAGAATCTAGCAGTTGCTGAGCCACTTTCAGCTTCCCTACCCTCCCTGTTTGACCTCTATATCCTGTTCTCTGTTCTGTGTTACTGCTAATACTTTGGACAAAAATCTCTGAAAATACAGTCTGCCTCTTTAGAGACACATGGTCACATGATCAGATGTTTACCAGCAAATGAGTGAATAAAGCTGGAGAAGACCTTATAAAGATCCTTCCTGTGGCATTTAATATATCAATTTAGTTGTAATATGTAACTGCACCTCAAAAGAAATGAGCTGAAGATAACCCTCCAAACACCGTTATTTTTAGTCTGTCCCTTCAGAAATAAAACCTATACTATACTTCTGTAAAGAGTTATACTGAGATAATGGTGAACAAAGTGTGGGAACAGAAACATGCAGCTGTGGTGGTGTGGTGGTTTTACTCAGGTGGGTAACCAAGCTCCACCACAACCACTCTCTCACTCCCGCTCCTCAAAGAGGAACAGGGAGAAAATATGATGAAAAGGGCTCAAAGGTTGAGTTAAGGACAGGGAGATCACACAGTAATTATTATGACAGGCAAAACAGACTCAGCATTGGGAGATAGTAAGATTTATTACCTATTACTAACAAGCTAAAGAAGTGAGAAACAAAGGAAAGAAACCAAAAACACCTCACCCCCCATCCACCCTCTTCCACCTCCTCTCCCCAAGCGGCGTAGGCCAATGGGGGATGGGGGTTACGGTCAGTCTATAGCACTTCTTCGCTGCTCCTTCTCTATCACTCTCGTCCCCTGTGCTGTGGGGTCCCTCCCACGGGATGCAGTCCTTGCTAAACTGATCCGGCGTGGGCTTCCCACAGGCAGCAGCTCTTCAAGAACTGCTCCAGATATGGGTCCATACCACAGGGTCCATCCTTCAGGAGGAAACTGCTCCTACCTGGGTCCCCCACCGGAAGCAGCTCCTGCCAGGTCACCTGCTCCTGCGTGGTCTCCTCTCCATGGCCTACAGG
>NW_023311911.1:0-5782 GCF_011077185.1 Oxyura jamaicensis
ATTGTGATAAATGATTAAGTCCCAAATAGGATTTTTGTGATTTATTAAGCGAATAGAGGCAAGCAAACAGCGCTGGGTGCACCGGGAGTCTCTGCTCTACCAGGACGCACACCTGTTACATCAGGTGTCTGATTTTTATGCTCCTAGACTAATACATATTCATCACTATTCCTAGAAAAGGCGGGGTTATTATAATTAGTTCCTGGAATCCAAACCCTCTCTGGACGCATGCGTAGCAGTCTCTGGTGGTCTTTCTGGGGGTCTCTTGTGCTGAAGGCTCGTAGACTTCCTCCCAGGCTTTGTCCTTCGGTCGTCCTTCAACTCCCCCTTTCTCCTTATTTGGTGGATCTCTTTGCTGGTTATCAGAGGCTTGTGCAGCGTCCCATGCAAAAGTCTGCAGTTTCCTAAAAAAAACTCCTTGGTCCTCTTATCTCCCAGACTAGAGTCTCAATGTTTGCCCTTCAAACCCTCTATTTACACAAATTGCTGGATCATTCATTTGCATGATACAAGAACTATGTACACTAATCACTCTGTTTTTCTTAAATAGGAGCTTATATTTCATCATGCGGCCCTAGCATTGTTCCATACTGACACGAATCAAATAAACACATTTCACAATCCCCCATTTCTTTTTTTTTCATGGTATTGATTCGTGTTTTTATTATTATTATTATTATTCAATCGAGTCAATACTTGCCAAATTGGTACCAATTTTGGATCCTCTTTTGTTTTTATTATCATCAGGGAATAGGTTTTCCCTTACCCTGGTTCTGGGTCAACACGTACCACAGATATTTGCATTCCTTGTATAACCGAGTGTATTAGTCAGGTAAAACAGGGTATTAAACATGGAATTATTGAATTACTAAACAACCCTCCACATATTCCCAATAAAACTATCCTGATTCTAGTAAGCCAACCACTACCCATAAAGTCCCTCCATAATTTTCTTAAATTGATTTCATTCCAAATTTGAACTGGGACATGTGCAATTTTCTTCATTTCTTTTTACAAGTTCATTCACAGCTTTTCCTTCATCATCAATATCTAAACAGCAGTTACTTAAGATTAAATTTTCCACAGACTCCTCCTTCTTGTGCTAGCAAATAATCTAAAGCTAAGCAATTTTGATACAAAGCAGTTCCCATCTTGGTATTTTGTTTTGCAATTAATCCGAGTGCATCTCCAGTTTTATTCACAACTATTTCTACTACAGCTTGCAACCTAAATATTCTATTAAGCATATCTATTGGGGTCCTATAGCCCCAGGATCCGTACTCCAACAAGCACAACCCCAATTTGAGGGTCCGCAGTAATGATAACTCCGGTCCCATGGATAATCTCTTATCCAATCAGTGTAACACGTAGAAGTCACTGTTTTACCCTTTCTAGGACAAATGTACTTGGGCTGGTTACTATATCTCTTCCAGCTCAGGCTTCCACAATCAGTATATGGTTCTTCATCTATAATATCACAGGCATCAAAGGTTATTGACACTGAGGTATTCAGGGTGGTTACAATTTCACTGGTTCCAATTAATTTCTCTGCATAGAGCATACTGAGTTAGGTTAAAAATGCAGCTTCCTCTTTTCTGGCCTTTACAGTCATAGACAGTATGATACACCAATGTCTGGGAGCTCAAGCATCCTTTTCTAGTTGACTGCAGTTGTTGGCCATAGCTTGGGCCAAGAAACTCACCCCAAGTAGGACTAGAAGAGGTCCGGTAAGAGCCATAGTGCTCGGCGGTCACAGCCCGAAGGGGTTGCAGCCCTTGGCAGACCTTCCCAGCCGCAGCACCAGTTCCCTATCCGGTCTTGCCCTCTTCCCTAATCTTAAAGGGGTGTACATTGCAGATGTACCTTCTCAGTACCTTCAGGGGATAATGCTTAACCGATCCCTGTTATTGATAAATCTCTTCTCTTAGTAGGTATCTATTCAAGAGGTTCTTTGTTTACTAATTTTACAGAAGTAATTACAATAAATTTGGAGCAATTACAATAAAGGAGTAATTACAATAAAATTCCCACAGCAACTTAGCTTATACTCTGATGAAAGCTTCTTCAAGTCCATCTGTTAGTTTAGTTTCTCCTGGTTCCGATGTTACTTTCCACTCTTCCACTGGACCTCTCGACACGTGTCCATCCTTTTTCAGCAGTTCTCACAGCTGTTTCCTTGTTAACAGATAACAGCTAATAGATAGCAGTTAATAAATATCGGTTGTTTTCTTTTTAATAAAGCAAGAAAAGGTCCTTCCCAGAGGGGAGATAAGTTTTCTTCTTGCCATGTTTTTATTAGAACCCTATCTCCTGGTTTTAACTGGTGAATCGCAAATCCTAAAGGTGGTGTCTGAGCCATCATCCCAGTTGCTCTTAGCTCTTTTAATCTTCTACCAATGGTAATTATATATTTCTGGATACTACGATCCTCAACTACATTGTTCCCTAAGGGCATCCCTTGAGAATAAGGCCATATAACATTTCACATGGTGATAATCCAGTCTCAGTGTGTAGTTTAGTTCTAATATTTAAAAGTAAGCATTTCGTCCAGGGCATTTGTGTCTCGATCATTAACTTAGCCAATTGTTGTTTTATTGTTTGATTCATTCTTTCTACTTTCCCCGAGCTTTGTGGGTGCCACGGAGTGTGGTATTCCCACTGAAAGCCTAATTATTGACATAATAATTTTATTATTTTAGAAGTAAAGTGTGTGCCCTGATCAGAATCAATGTACTGGATTATCCCATATCTAGGTATTAAGTGTTCTAATAACATTTTTACCACCATTCCGGAGAACAAGCAACCCAAAACAGCAAGGCATTTTCTGAATCACCCCTCTTTGTTCCCTTCTCCAAACTCTTTACATTCCTGATGTTATCACCAACCATGGGGCTTGTCGACCCCCATGGCCACACTCCCACATCTCCCCCTTCTTTAACATAAAAAAGCATGATTAACACAAATTAAGAAAGCACGATTAACACAAACTAAAACACAGAGAAAAACTACCAGGCATACTAATTCTATCTTTAACAAACTTTGTAACCACATCCCTGGGAAAGGCAGGTACTGAGTGCTGCCCAGGCAGGGGGGGGGGGGTTGGCTGCCCCTCCAGCTCCTGGAGTCTTTGTTTGTGGGTCCTGCATATGCCAGCTGGACACTCCCAGACGTTGTTTTTTGTTTGAGCTGGAGTCCAAACCGCAGAGGAGGGTGCTGTGATCATGTTAAGGCAGATGATGAGACGGCCGGAGGGACCCATGGTGCTGACATCCATCTAGGACCGGCTTCTGTTAAAACACAAGCACAACCTCGGCCCCCAAGTTATTAGAGTGTAGGGCCCTTCCCAGTAATTGGTGCTGTAATTTTTTCTTATTTATTTATTTATTTATTTTTCCATGACTTGTGCTCTTCCTTTAACTGAGTTTCTCCCAGATCTGTCTCCTAGATCTGTTTGTCGCTTTTTCTCCTGCACGGACAGATGCAAGGACCTTCCGTCCATCGATTAAAAAAAAATTAAAAAACATAGCATACTTTATCTATCTTTTCCTAGGTTTCACACCCCTACTCTTCCTTCTTTTTTTTAGAAGCTGTCCTGGTTTAGTTAGGATAGAATTAATTTTCCTCCCAGTAGCTGGTAGAGTGCTATGTTTTGAATTTAGAATGAGACTAATGTTGATAACACACTGATGTTTTAATTGCTGCAGAGCAGTGCTTACACTAAGCCAAGGACTTTTCAGCTCCTCACTCTGTCCTGCCAGCAGGCAGGCTGGGGGTGCAGCAGGAGCTGGGAGGGGACAGACCCAGGACAGCAGACCCAAACTGGCCAAAGGGGTATTCCATACCATCTGATCTCATGCTAAACAATATATAGGGGTGGCTAGCCGGGGTGGGGGGGCCAGCCACCTGGGGACAGGCTGGGCATCGGTCAGCGGATAGCAAGCAAGTGCACCATGCACCACCTGCTCCGTACACATCATTATTATTATTTTCTGTCCCAATAAACTGTCTCTATCTCAACCCGCAGGCTTCAGTTTTTCTCGTTTCTCTCCCCTATCCCATAGAGGGGGGAGGATGAGCGAACGGCTGTGTGGTGTTTAGCTGCCGGCCGGGTTAAACCACAACAGAAGCATACATAAATTGATACAAAGGAACACTTGAATAATACAACTGGACACAAAAATATATATTTTTCAAGAAATTTACATCAGTAATTGTATAAAGCTTTCTTCTGTACTAAGGGGTCCTGAAAGTTTAGGACTAAAACATTAACTTTGTAATGTAATGTAAAAGGGTTATCATGACAGTCCTCAAAGGCCACTATATAGCACACTGACATATTCAAGGCTCTCAGCTTTTATTTCAGTCTGTGTATTCAAGTTTTGAGGTCCTTTTATGATTATGCAAACATCAGAAATATAGTGGTATAATAAATGGTACTTATGAAAGCAGAGTTTTAAAGCCAATATTAAATTTTGCAGGCTCAAAACACCAACTTAGTATTTAAACAAGTATTTGATACTTCTGTTTGTTCAAAAATAGAGTAAATGCACTTACAGAAAAATAACTTTCACTTTTCAACAAGCGTGCTCGTGATTTTTATATTAGTACAAACTTAGAAACAAACAAACAAATCCAAATCCACCATATGACTTTTTAAAATAAATGATACCAATTCACCTTTCCCCTACTTGAGTACATTACATTAAGGCTTTGAATCATCTGACCCATGATTTTACAGCATTAAAATGAGTGGGTCCACAAGGATGCTGGTATGTCTCACTGAGACTTAGCATGAATAGAATTAAAGCTCACCACCTTAAGGAAACAGAAAATCACATGCTCATGCCTTAACTATATTCCTTTTTGTCTCCAAACCAGAACATAAAGTTTAATAGTAACAGTATTTCATGGCAGTAGATGAGTACTTTTTAATCAATTATATTTTATTAATATTATTAATTTAGTGGCAACATCTTTGGAGAAACTTCCAGTTTTTGTTGTACAACACTGCTTTCTGGTAGTGATTCAGACACAGGGAGTTCATTCAGTTCAACATGCTGTAAATATAGCCACACTTTTCCCCTTTAATAGTTCCAGGGCTCTACATAGAGCATACAGCTCACAAGCCTGAGCTGACCGTGATGGACTCAAAGGTCCTGATTCCACAGGTTCTAGGTCCTTATTAATTATTGGATATCCTGATTTGACCATTTTATCACATAGTACTGAACCATTTTTAATTTGCTCCCTTTTCTCTGGTTCCGGGTCTTCAATTTTGTCTGACCCATCTAGGAATTTTACTGTGGCAATTCCTACAGCCCTTGGCTACCCGGTAAGAGTGTCTTGCAGGGGGTTTAGGACCTATCACCCACCCACGAATCCTATAGGAATCACTTCGGTCCTTCACCGGCCAAGTCCCTCGCGGGAGATTGGAACCGCGGTGAGAAGACCTCCACACTCGCTTCGGAACTAGGTTCCGTCTCAGTCACACTCTTACACACACAGGCAACCGAATCCCACCCAACCGAACGGTACACACTTCAAATACTCACGACTCCGTCGTCTTCGTTCGGATCTTCGCGCGCAGAATTACGGGCAAAATACAATGCTGCAGCTGGCAAGGGAGCTCATAAAAAATCAAATTCTTTGCTTGCCTTTATTCAGGTTCAGGATGGTGTTAGTCCCGACCTGACTCGAACAGGAGCCACCAAATGGTGGGGCGCCCCTCCTAGATCCAGTCAGAATTCAGGAACCAAGACCATCCCGGACGAGCCCCCAATTG
>NW_023311912.1:0-4785 GCF_011077185.1 Oxyura jamaicensis
GACATATATCCACCCCTTATTCCATACCATTTATGTCATGCTCAGGTTACACTCTTTCCAATACATTCTAGTTAATCACTATTTTCATCTATGGTAGTGATGACACACAGTATTATATAATAATTAACATAATACATCTCAACTCATGGGCTATTCTCACCCAGTATTAAATCCCCCTGAGGTACACACCGGACCTCCCCATTCTTTTGCATTACCCACCAAGTGCATCCAGGTCCTTGAGCAAAAGCAATCCCACGAATGGGTTTGCCTTTTCCTGAGGCAGGAGTAGCCCAGACTGTTTTACCTAGCATATTTCTTACATGCACTACAGGAACTTTATCCCCTTCTACTGTACGTAGCAGGTTTGATTGGGCAGGTCCAGCTCGATTGGCAGATCCCCTAGTATTGACTAACCAGGTGGCCTTTGCCAAATGTGTGTCCCAATTTCTGAATGTCCCCGCACCCATTGCTTTCAGTGTAGTCTTTAACAGTCCATTGTATCGCTCAACTTTACCGGAGGCTGGTGCGTGATAGGGGATGTGATACACCCACTCAATACCATGTTCTTTGGCCCAAGTATCTATAAGGTTGTTTCGGAAATGAGTCCCATTGTCTGACTCAATTCTTTCTGGGGTGCCATGTCGCCATAGCACTTGCTTTTCAAGGCCCAGGATAGTGTTCCGGGCAGTGGCATGGGGCACAGGATATGTTTCCAGCCACCCAGTGGTTGCTTCCACCATTGTAAGTACGTGGCGCTTACCATTGCGGGTTTGAGGGAGTGTGATGTAATCAATCTGCCAGGCCTCTCCATATTTGTATTTCAGCCATCGTCCCCCGTACCAAAGAGGCTTTGACCGTTTGGCTTGCTTGATTGCAGCACATGTTTCACAATCATGAATAACCTGTGCTATAGTGTCCATGGTCAGGTCCACCCCTCGATCACGAGCCCATCTGTATGTTGCATCTCTGCCTTGATGGCCCGAGGTTTCATGGGCCCATCGGGCTACAAATAGTTCACCCTTATATTGCCAGTCCAGGTCCACCTGAGCCAGTTCAATCTTGGCAGCCTGATCCACCTGCTGGTTGTTTTGATGTTCTTCAGTAGCCCGATTCTTAGGCACATGGGCATCTACATGGCGTACCTTTACAACCAGGTTCTCTACCCGGGCAGCAATATCTTGCCATAATGCAGCAGCCCAAATGGGTTTGCCCCTGCGCTGCCAGTTGTTCTGTTTCCATTGCTGTAACCACCCCCAAAGGGCATTTGCTACCATCCATGAATCAGTGTATAGGTAGAGAACTGGCCACTTTTCTCGTTCAGCAATATCTAAAGCCAGCTGGATGGCTTTCACTTCTGCAAATTGACTCGATTCACCTTCTCCCTCAGCAGCTTCTGCAACTCGTCGTGTAGGACTCCATACAGCAGCTTTCCACCTCCGATGCTTTCCCACAATGCGACAGGACCCGTCAGTGAACAGGGCATATCTCTTCTCATTTTCTGGTAGCTTGTTGTACAGTGGAGCTTCCTCAGCACGGACCACCTCCTCCTCTGATGACATCCCAAAGTATTTGCCTTCTGGCCAATCCATAATCACTTCCAAGATTCCCGGACGACTGGGGTTTCCTATTCGAGCCCGCTGAGTAATCAGTGCAACCCACTTGCTCCATGTAGCATCAGTTGCATGATGTGTAGAGGGGACCCTTCCTTTGAACATCCAGCCCAGTACTGGCAGTCGGGGTGCCAGGAGGAGCTGTGCTTCAGTACCGACCACTTCCGAAGCAGATCGAACTCCTTCATATGCCGCCAATATCTCCTTTTCGGTTGGAGTGTAGCGGGCCTCAGATCCTCTGTATCCCCGACTCCAAAACCCTAGGGGTCGACCTCGAGTTTCCCCAGGTTCTTTCTGCCAGAGGCTCCAGATGGGGCCATTCTCCCCGGCTGCAGTGCAGAGCACATTCTTTACATCTGGTCCCGTTCGGACTGGCCCAAGGGCTACTGCATGGACTATTTCCTGCTTAATTTGTTCAAAGGCTTGTCGTTGCTCAGGGCCCCATTCGAAATCATTCTTCTTACGGGTTACTTGGTGGAGCGGGTTTACAATCAGACTGTAATTTGGAATGTGCATTCTCCAAAACCCCACGACACCTAGGAAAGTTTGTGTTTCCTTTTTGCTAGTTGGTGGAGACATAGCTGTTATTTTGTTGATCACATCCATTGGGATTTGACGACGTCCATCTTGCCATTTTATTCCTAAAAACTGGATCTCTCGTGCAGGTCCTTTAACTTTACTTTGTTTTATGGCAAAACCGGCCTTCAGAAGGATTTGGATTATTTTCTTCCCTTTCTCAAAAACTTCCTTTGCTGTGTCACCCCACACAATGATGTCATCGATGTACTGCAGGTGTTCAGGAGCTTCCCCCTGCTCCAGCGCAGACTGGATCAGTCCATGGCAAATTGTAGGGCTGTGTTTCCACCCCTGGGGCAGCCGATTCCAAGTATATTGGACTCCCCTCCAAGTAAAGGCAAACTGTGGCCTGCACTCTGCTGCTAGAGGGATGGAGAAAAATGCATTAGCGATATCAATTGTGGCGTACCACCTGGCTGCCTTTGATTCCAGTTCGTACTGGAGTTCTAGCATGTCCGGCACTGCAGCACTCAGTGGTGGTGTGACCTCATTCAGGCCACGATAGTCCACGGTTAGTCTCCACTCCCCATTAGACTTTCGCACTGGCCATATGGGACTATTAAAAGGTGAATGAGTCTTGCTGATCACTCCTTGGCTCTCCAGTTGACGAATTAGCTCATGGATGGGAATCAGGGAGTCTCGGTCGGTGCGATATTGCCGCCGGTGCACAGTTGTAGTAGCAATTGGCACTTGTTGTTCTTCGACCCTCAGCAACCCCACAACAAAAGGGTCCTCTGAGAGACCGGGCAAGGTAGACAATTGTTCAATGCCCTCTGTCTCTAAGGCAGCTATGCCAAAAGCCCAGCGGAACCTTTTTGGGTCCTTAAAATATCCTCTTCTAAGATAGTCTATGCCAAGGATGCATGGAGCATCCGGGCCAGTCACAATACGGTGTTTTTGCCATTCATTCCCAGTTAGACTCAGTTCAGCTTCCAATACAGTTAATTGCTGGGATCCTCCCGTTACTCCATAAATACTGATGGGTTCTGGCCCCTTATAGCCTGATGGCATTAGAGTACATTGTGCACCGGTGTCTACTAAAGCCTTATACTTCTGTGCGTCTGACGTGCCAGGCCATCGAATCCACACAGTCCAATAAACTCGATTGTCCCTTTCCTCCCCCTGGCTGGAGGCAGGGCCCCTCTAATCCTCGTCAGAATCTTCATTCCTGTGTTTAAAGGACTGCCTGCTGGAAGTTGGAGCAGCAAACTTTTCAGAGACCCCCTTTTTCCCAATTGTTTTCTTTTGCAACTCACGTACCCGTGCCTCTAGGGTCGCGGTGGATTTTCCATCCCATTTTCTCATGTCCTCTCCATGGTCACGTAGGTAAAACCACAGGATGGCACGAGGTGTGTATCCACCATATCGTCTTCCTTGCACGGATGAGCGCTTACCCCTAATAGCAGAGACATTGGTTTGTACAGGAGGGGAGGAAAATAATCTCTCTTCAAGGTGGTGGACCTTTTCAGAAAGTTTCTCCAAAGTATTCTCTTTTAGTTGGTGGACCCTGGTTCGTTCAGGCGGGGAAGAAAATAATCTCTCTTCAAAGTGGTGGACTTTTTCAGAAAGTTTCTCCACAGCCGAAACGCAGGCCTGTAGGGAAGAGGAGAGGCTTTCTTCGTACTGCCGGAGTTGTTTAGCCACATCACCCACTGTGGGTTCCTCATCCTCTTTCCAGGCCATTATTGCCAATGAGCTGGCATATGATGATGGTGCACTCCGTACAAACTTCCGCCACATGGGTCGTGTACACTTGACTTCATCTGGATCTGTGGGTACTTGTCCATTGTCTGGGTCCTCATAAATCACCTCCCGTACGGCTAATTCCCTCAGGTACTGGATTCCCTTCTCCATAGTGGTCCACTTGTTTGGCAGACATACAAGTTCTTCCTTGTAGGGAAACCTTTCCCTTACAGCATACAGGAGACGCCTCCAGAGGCTGTGAGATCGTGCTCCATCTGCAATTGCTTTGTCAATGCCTGCATCTCTAGCAAGGGATCCCAGACGCCTGGCTTCCTTGCCCTCTAATTCCACACAATTGGCTCCGGTATCCCAGCACCGGAGCAGCCAGGTGACAAGCTGCTCACCTATGCAGTGACCAAAATCTTTTCGCACATCTCGTAGCTCACGCTGGTATAGGTTTCGGGTAACTACTGTTGATTTTTCAACATCCCCATCTTCATCCTCCTGCTCCTCTGATAGTTCGAACTCGTCTTCTCTACACCTAGACCTAGCAGAAGACTCTCTGCGTTCTAAACGACCTGAGTCTCTATACCATTTTTTCACCTTGTCTACAGGGGCAACTTGTACTGCTACAGCTCGTTTCTCTGACCCAACCACAGGGTCTGCCACAGGGGTTGGAACACCCCCTGCAGGGGCAACTTGCACTGCTACGGCTCGTTTCTCTGGCCCAGCCACAGGAGCTGGAGCGGCTGCATGAGCAGGAGCTGGAACAGCTACAGGAGCAGGAGCTGGAGCGGCTGCAGGAGGTGGAGCTGGAGCTGCAGGAGCTGGAGCAGCTGCAGGAGCTGGAGCTGCAGGAGCTGGAGCTGCAGGAGCTGGAGCGGCTGCAGGAGCAGGAGCTGGAGCGGCTGCAGGG
>NW_023311913.1:0-4973 GCF_011077185.1 Oxyura jamaicensis
GACATATATCCACCCCTTATTCCATACCATTTATGTCATGCTCAGGTTACACTCTTTCCAATACATTCTAGTTAATCACTATTTTCATCTATGGTAGTGATGACACACAGTATTATATAATAATTAACATAATACATCTCAACTCATGGGCTATTCTCACCCAGTATTAAATCCCCCTGAGGTACACACCGGACCTCCCCATTCTTTTGCATTACCCACCAAGTGCATCCAGGTCCTTGAGCAAAAGCAATCCCACGAATGGGTTTGCCTTTTCCTGAGGCAGGAGTAGCCCAGACTGTTTTACCTAGCATATTTCTTACATGCACTACAGGAACTTTATCCCCTTCTACTGTACGTAGCAGGTTTGATTGGGCAGGTCCAGCTCGATTGGCAGATCCCCTAGTATTGACTAACCAGGTGGCCTTTGCCAAATGTGTGTCCCAATTTCTGAATGTCCCCGCACCCATTGCTTTCAGTGTAGTCTTTAACAGTCCATTGTATCGCTCAACTTTACCGGAGGCTGGTGCGTGATAGGGGATGTGATACACCCACTCAATACCATGTTCTTTGGCCCAAGTGTCTCTAAGGTTGTTTTGGAAATGAGTCCCATTGTCTGACTCAATTCTTTCTGGGGTGCCATGTCGCCATAGCACTTGCTTTTCAAGGCCCAGGATAGTGTTCCGGGCAGTGGCATGGGGCACAGGATATGTTTCCAGCCACCCAGTGGTTGCTTCCACCATTGTAAGTACGTGGCGCTTACCATTGCGGGTTTGAGGGAGTGTGATGTAATCAATCTGCCAGGCCTCTCCATATTTGTATTTCAGCCATCGTCCCCCGTACCAAAGAGGCTTTGACCGTTTGGCTTGCTTGATTGCAGCACATGTTTCACAATCATGAATAACCTGTGCTATAGTGTCCATGGTCAGGTCCACCCCTCGATCACGAGCCCATCTGTATGTTGCATCTCTGCCTTGATGGCCCGAGGTTTCATGGGCCCATCGGGCTACAAATAGTTCACCCTTATATTGCCAGTCCAGGTCCACCTGAGCCAGTTCAATCTTGGCAGCCTGATCCACCTGCTGGTTGTTTTGATGTTCTTCAGTAGCCCGATTCTTAGGCACATGGGCATCTACATGGCGTACCTTTACAACCAGGTTCTCTACCCGGGCAGCAATATCTTGCCATAATGCAGCAGCCCAAATGGGTTTGCCCCTGCGCTGCCAGTTGTTCTGTTTCCATTGCTGTAACCACCCCCAAAGGGCATTTGCTACCATCCATGAATCAGTGTATAGGTAGAGAACTGGCCACTTTTCTCGTTCAGCAATATCTAAAGCCAGCTGGATGGCTTTTACTTCTGCAAATTGACTCGATTCACCTTCTCCCTCAGCAGCTTCTGCAACTCGTCGTGTAGGACTCCATACAGCAGCTTTCCACCTCCGATGCTTTCCCACAATGCGACAGGACCCGTCAGTGAACAGGGCATATCTCTTCTCATTTTCTGGTAGCTTGTTGTACAGTGGAGCTTCCTCAGCACGGACCACCTCCTCCTCTGATGACATCCCAAAGTATTTGCCTTCTGGCCAATCCATAATCACTTCCAAGATTCCCGGACGACTGGGGTTTCCTATTCGAGCCCGCTGAGTAATCAGTGCAACCCACTTGCTCCATGTAGCATCAGTTGCATGATGTGTAGAGGGGACCCTTCCTTTGAACATCCAGCCCAGTACTGGCAGTCGGGGTGCCAGGAGGAGCTGTGCTTCAGTACCGACCACTTCCGAAGCAGATCGAACTCCTTCATATGCCGCCAATATCTCCTTTTCGGTTGGAGTGTAGCGGGCCTCAGATCCTCTGTATCCCCGACTCCAAAACCCTAGGGGTCGACCTCGAGTTTCCCCAGGTTCTTTCTGCCAGAGGCTCCAGATGGGGCCATTCTCCCCGGCTGCAGTGCAGAGCACATTCTTTACATCTGGTCCCGTTCGGACTGGCCCAAGGGCTACTGCATGGACTATTTCCTGCTTAATTTGTTCAAAGGCTTGTCGTTGCTCAGGGCCCCATTCGAAATCATTCTTCTTACGGGTTACTTGGTGGAGCGGGTTTACAATCAGACTGTAATTTGGAATGTGCATTCTCCAAAACCCCACGACACCTAGGAAAGTTTGTGTTTCCTTTTTGCTAGTTGGTGGAGACATAGCTGTTATTTTGTTGATCACATCCATTGGGATTTGACGACGTCCATCTTGCCATTTTATTCCTAAAAACTGGATCTCTCGTGCAGGTCCTTTAACTTTACTTTGTTTTATGGCAAAACCGGCCTTCAGAAGGATTTGGATTATTTTCTTCCCTTTCTCAAAAACTTCCTTTGCTGTGTTACCCCACACAATGATGTCATCGATGTACTGCAGGTGTTCAGGAGCTTCCCCCTGCTCCAGCGCAGACTGGATCAGTCCATGGCAAATTGTAGGGCTGTGTTTCCACCCCTGGGGCAGCCGATTCCAAGTATATTGGACTCCCCTCCAAGTAAAGGCAAACTGTGGCCTGCACTCTGCTGCTAGAGGGATGGAGAAAAATGCATTAGCGATATCAATTGTGGCGTACCACCTGGCTGCCTTTGATTCCAGTTCGTACTGGAGTTCTAGCATGTCCGGCACTGCAGCACTCAGTGGTGGTGTGACCTCATTCAGGCCACGATAGTCCACGGTTAGCCTCCACTCCCCATTAGACTTCCGCACTGGCCATATGGGACTATTAAAAGGTGAATGAGTCTTGCTGATCACTCCTTGGCTCTCCAGTTGACGAATTAGCTCATGGATGGGAATCAGGGAGTCTCGGTCGGTGCGATATTGCCGCCGGTGCACAGTTGTAGTAGCAATTGGCACTTGTTGTTCTTCGACCCTCAGCAACCCCACAACAAAAGGGTCCTCTGAGAGACCGGGCAAGGTAGACAATTGTTCAATGCCCTCTGTCTCTAAGGCAGCTATGCCAAAAGCCCAGCGGAACCTTTTTGGGTCCTTAAAATATCCTCTTCTAAGATAGTCTATGCCAAGGATGCATGGAGCATCCGGGCCAGTCACAATACGGTGTTTTTGCCATTCATTCCCAGTTAGACTCAGTTCAGCTTCCAATACAGTTAATTGCTGGGATCCTCCCGTTACTCCATAAATACTGATGGGTTCTGGCCCCTTATAGCCTGATGGCATTAGAGTACATTGTGCACCGGTGTCTACTAAAGCCTTATACTTCTGTGCGTCTGACGTGCCAGGCCATCGAATCCACACAGTCCAATAAACTCGATTGTCCCTTTCCTCCCCCTGGCTGGAGGCAGGGCCCCTCTAATCCTCGTCAGAATCTTCATTCTTGTGTTTAAAGGACTGCCTGCTGGAAGTTGGAGCAGCAAACTTTTCAGAGACCCCCTTTTTCCCAATTGTTTTCTTTTGCAACTCACGTACCCGTGCCTCTAGGGTCGCGGTGGATTTTCCATCCCATTTTCTCATGTCCTCTCCATGGTCACGTAGGTAAAACCACAGGATGGCACGAGGTGTGTATCCACCATATCGTCTTCCTTGCACGGATGAGCGCTTACCCCTAATAGCAGAGACATTGGTTTGTACAGGAGGGGAGGAAAATAATCTCTCTTCAAGGTGGTGGACCTTTTCAGAAAGTTTCTCCAAAGTATTCTCTTTTAGTTGGTGGACCCTGGTTCGTTCAGGCGGGGAAGAAAATAATCTCTCTTCAAAGTGGTGGACTTTTTCAGAAAGTTTCTCCACAGCCGAAACGCAGGCCTGTAGGGAAGAGGAGAGGCTTTCTTCGTACTGCCGGAGTTGTTTAGCCACATCACCCACTGTGGGTTCCTCATCCTCTTTCCAGGCCATTATTGCCAATGAGCTGGCATATGATGATGGTGCACTCCGTACAAACTTCCGCCACATGGGTCGTGTACACTTGACTTCATCTGGATCTGTGGGTACTTGTCCATTGTCTGGGTCCTCATAAATCACCTCCCGTACGGCTAATTCCCTCAGGTACTGGATTCCCTTCTCCATAGTGGTCCACTTGTTTGGCAGACATACAAGTTCTTCCTTGTAGGGAAACCTTTCCCTTACAGCATACAGGAGACGCCTCCAGAGGCTGTGAGATCGTGCTCCATCTGCAATTGCTTTGTCAATGCCTGCATCTCTAGCAAGGGATCCCAGACGCCTGGCTTCCTTGCCCTCTAATTCCACACAATTGGCTCCGGTATCCCAGCACCGGAGCAGCCAGGTGACAAGCTGCTCACCTATGCAGTGACCAAAATCTTTTCGCACATCTCGTAGCTCACGCTGGTATAGGTTTCGGGTAACTACTGTTGATTTTTCAACATCCCCATCTTCATCCTCCTGCTCCTCTGATAGTTCGAACTCGTCTTCTCTACACCTAGACCTAGCAGAAGACTCTCTGCGTTCTAAATGACCTGAGTCTCTATACCATTTTTTCACCTTGTCTACAGGGGCAACTTGTACTGCTACAGCTCGTTTCTCTGACCCAACCACAGGGTCTGCCACAGGGGTTGGAACACCCCCTGCAGGGGCAACTTGCACTGCTACGGCTCGTTTCTCTGGCCCAGCCACAGGAGCTGGAGCGGCTGCATGAGCAGGAGCTGGAACAGCTACAGGAGCAGGAGCTGGAGCGGCTGCAGGAGGTGGAGCTGGAGCTGCAGGAGCTGGAGCAGCTGCAGGAGCTGGAGCTGCAGGAGCTGGAGCTGCAGGAGCTGGAGCGGCTGCAGGAGCAGGAGCTGGAGCGGCTGCAGGGGCGGCTGCAGGAGCTGGAGCTGGGGTGGCTGCAGGAGCGGCTGCAGGAGCTGGAGCTGGGGTGGCTGCAGGAGCGGCTGCAGGAGCAGGAGCTGGGGCAGGAGCTGGAGCGGCTGCAGGAGCAGGAGCTGGGGTGGCTGCAGGAGTGGCTGCAGGAGCAGGAGCTGGGGCAGGAGCTGGGGTGGCTGC
>NW_023311914.1:0-2263 GCF_011077185.1 Oxyura jamaicensis
GGGTGAGGGGGCCGGTTGCTCGGGGTTGGGCTGGGCATCGGTCAGCGGGTGGTGAGCAATTGCATTGTGCATCACTTGTTTGTACATATTATTATTATTATCATTATTATTTTCTATCTTAATAAACTGTCTTTATCTCAACTCACAGGCTTCACTTTCCCGTTTCTCTCCCCCATCCCAGAGAGGGAGGGGGGAGGGTGAGCAAACGGCTGTGTGGCGTTTAGCTGCCAGCCGGGTTAAACCACAACAGCTCTTTTGGCGCCCAACGTGGGGCACGAAGGGTTGAGATAACGACAGATCTAATCAGAATGTTGATTGCTTTAATATCAAGTCTGCTGTGTCTGTATTCCAAACTGAATTTTATAGCACGTTACTTGCTGTATGTGATCCCTGTCGTGCTGTTTATCCTTTCCGGGCCCTGGTTTAAGATCGTTATGGTACTGTGCTGTGTAACAATAGCTTACAATATGATGAAATATCTGGCCATGACTCTAACTTGGTATTTGTACGCAGCACTGTCGTCGACTCTGTACTTTGGAAACTCTATCTCGGAAACTATTAACAATTACACCTACTGCCTTTTTCCATCAGGGAGCCAGTCTGTGAAGGGGACAGGGAAAGATATTTTTCCTTACTTGTTCACTCTCCCTTTCTCCTTCAGCACCCTCTTATCCCCCGAGCTAGTTACGATAGCTCTCCAAGATGTTGAATATCCTTGGGATACTCATACCAGCATGTTCTTGTTGTTATGTCTCCTGAATGCGCTTCAGGTTTTGTTTAAGGTTAAACAACTACTTAGGAATCTCATGCAGAGATCTGTCCTGAGGCGGGATAATTGTGAGTGGCAGGGAGTGTGGGAGGATATGGGCAGGTGGCTAGAGCAGTGGGCACCTCCGATGTTTTGTAGATTCACCCCTGAACAACTGCAAAATCCTAAAAAACTGGTAGAATGCTTGCAAAAAGAGTGTCATGACTCTGGCAGTTCCAAAGTGACACAACTTACTGTAGCATGTTGGGGCCTGGCCTATGCCTATCGAGCTGCAATTGATGCTACTATGAACCGAGTGACAGACCCTGCAGCCGCCCCAGCTCCTGCTCCTGCTCCTGCAGCCGCTCCTGCAGCCGCTCCAGCTCCCGCTCCGGCAGCCGCTCCAGCTCCTGCTCCTGCAGCTCCTGCTCCTGCAGCCACCCCAGCTCCTGCTCCTTCAGCCGCTCCAGCTCCTGCTCCTGCAGCCGCTCCTGCAGCCACCCCAGCTCCTGCTCCTGCAGCCGCTCCAGCTCCTCCAGCTCCAGCTCCTGCAGCTCCAGCTCCAGCTCCTGCAGCCGCCCCAGCTCCTGTGGCTGGGCCAGAGAAACGAGCCGTAGCAGTGCAAGTTGCCCCTGCAGAGGGTGTTCCAACCCCTGTGGCAGACCCTGTGGTTGGGTCAGAGAAACGAGCTGTAGCAGTACAAGTTGCCCCTGTAGACAAGGTGAAAAAATGGTATAGAGACTCAGGTCGTTTAGAACGCAGAGAGTCTTCTGCTAGGTCTAGGTGTAGAGAAGACGAGGTCGGGCTATCAGAGGAGCAGGAGGATGAAGATGGGGATGTTGAAAAATCAACAGTAGTTACCCGAAACCTATACCAGCGTGAGCTACGAGATGTGCGAAAAGATTTTGGTCGCTGCATAGGTGAGCAGCTTGTCACCTGGCTGCTCCGGTGCTGGGATACCGGAGCCAATTGTGTGGAATTAGACGGCAAGGAAGGCAGGGGGCTGGGATCCCTTGCTAGAGATGCAGGCATTGACAAAGCAATTGGAGATGGAGCACGATCTCACAGCCTCTGGAGGCGTCTCCTGTATGCTGTAAGGGAAAGGTTTCCCTACAAGGAAGAACTTGTATGTCTGCCAGGCAAGTGGACCACTATGGAGAAGGGAATCCAGTACCTGAGGGAATTAGCCGTACGGGAGGTGATTTATGAGGACCCAGACAATGGACCCACAGATCCAGATGGACCCACAGATCCAGATGAAGTCAGGTGTACATGACCCATGTGGCGGAAGTTTGTACGGAGTGCACCATCATCATATGCCAGCTCATTGGCAATAATGGCCTGGAAAGAGGATGAGGAACCCACAGTGGGTGATGTGGCTAAACAACTCCGGCAGTACAAAGAAAGCCTCTCCTCTTCCCTACAGGCCTGCGTCTCGGCTGTGGAGAAACTTTCTGAAAGCGTCCATCAACTAAAAGAGAATACTTTGGAGAAACTTTCTGAAAAGGTCCACCA
>NW_023311915.1:0-3708 GCF_011077185.1 Oxyura jamaicensis
GAGAAACTTTCTGAAAAGGTCCACCACCTTGAAGAGAGATTATTTTCCTCCCCTCCTGTACAAACCAATGTCTCTGCTATTAGGGGTAAGCGCTCATCCGTGCAAGGAAGACGATATGGTGGATACACACCTCGGGCCATCCTGTGGTTTTACCTACGTGACCATGGAGAGGACATGAGAAAATGGGATGGAAAATCCACCGCGACCCTAGAGGCACGGGTACATGAGTTGCAAAAGAAAACAATTGGGAAAAAGGGGGGCTCTGAAAAGTTTGCTGCTCCAACTTCCAGCAGACAGTCCTTTAAACACAGGAATGAAGATTCTGATGAAGATTAGAGGGGCCCTGCCTCCAGCCAGGGGGAGGAAAGGGACAATCGAGTTTATTGGACTGTGTGGATTTGATGGCCTGGCACGTCAGACGCACAGAAGTATAAGGCTTTAGTAGACACCGGTGCACAATGTACTCTAATGCCATCAAGCTATACAGGGCCAGAGCCCATCAGTATTTATGGAGTGACGGGGGGATCCCAGCAATTAACTGTATTGGAAGCTGAACTGAGTCTAACTGGAAATGAGTGGCAAAAACACCGTATTGTGACTGGCCCGGATGCTCCATGCATCCTTGGCATAGACTATCTTAGAAGAGGATATTTCAAGGACCCAAAAGGCTTCTGGTGGGCTTTTGGCATAGCTGCCTTAGAGACAGAGGGCATTGAACAATTGTCTACCTTGCCCGGTCTTTCAGAGGACCCTTTTGTTGTGGGGTTGCTGAGGGTCGAAGAACAGCAAGTGCCAATTGCTACTACAACTGTGCACCGGCGGCAATATCGCACCGACCGAGACTCCCTGATTCCCATCCATGAGCTAATTCGTCAGCTGGAGAGCCAAGGAGTGATCAGCAAGACTCATTCACCTTTTAATAGTCCCATATGGCCAGTGCGAAAGACTAATGGGGAGTGGAGACTAACCGTGGACTATCGTGGCCTGAATGAGGTCACACCACCACTGAGTGCTGCAGTGCCAGACATGCTAGAACTCCAGTACGAACTGGAATCAAAGGCAGCCAAGTGGTACGCCACAATTGATATCGCTAATGCATTTTTCTCCATCCCTCTAGCAGCAGAGTGCAGGCCACAGTTTGCTTTTACTTGGAGGGGAGTCCAATATACTTGGAATCGGCTGCCCCAGGGGTGGAAACATAGCCCTACAATTTGCCATGGACTGATCCAGTCTGCGCTGGAGCAGGGGGAAGCTCCTGAACACCTGCAGTACATCGATGACATCATTGTGTGGGGTGACACAGCAAAGGAAGTTTTTGAGAAAGGGAAGAAAATAATCCAAATCCTTCTGAAGGCCGGTTTTGCCATAAAACAAAATAAAGTTAAAGGACCTGCACGAGAGATCCAGTTTTTAGGAATAAAATGGCAAGATGGACGTCGTCAAATCCCAATGGATGTGATCAACGAAATAACAGCTATGTCTCCACCAACTAGCAAAAAGGAAACACAAACTTTCCTAGGTGTCTTGGGGTTTTGGAGAATGCACATTCCAAATTACAGTCTGATTGTAAACCCGCTCTACCAAGTAACCCGTAAGAAGAATGATTTTGAATGGGGCCCTGAGCAACGACAAGCTTTTGAACAAATTAAGCAGGAAATAGTTCATGCAGTAGCCCTTGGGCCAGTCCGAACGGGACCAGATGTAAAGAATGTGCTCTACACCGCAGCCGGGGAGAATGGCCCCACCTGGAGCCTCTGGCAGAAAGAACCTGGGGAAACTCGAGGTCGACCCCTAGGCTTTTGGAGTCGGGGATACAGAGGATCTGAGGCCCGCTACACTCCAACCGAAAAGGAGATATTGGCGGCATATGAAGGAGTTTGATCTGCTTCAGAAGTGGTTGGTACTGAAGCACAGCTCCTCCTGGCACCCCGACTGCCAGTACTGGGCTGGATGTTCAAAGGAAGGGTCCCCTCTACACATCATGCTACTGACGCTACATGGAGCAAGTGGGTTGCACTGATTACTCAGCGGGCTCGAATAGGAAACCCCAGTCGTCCGGGAATCTTGGAAGTGATTATGGACTGGCCAGAAGGCAAATACTTTGGGATGTCATCAGAGGAGGAGGTGGTCCGTGCTGAGGAAGCTCCACTGTACAACAAACTACCAGAAAATGAGAAGAGATATGCCCTGTTCACTGACGGGTCCTGTCGCATTGTGGGAAAGCATCGGAGATGGAAAGCTGCTGTATGGAGTCCTACACGACGAGTTGCAGAAGCTGCTGAGGGAGAAGGTGAATCGAGTCAATTTGCAGAAGTGAAAGCCATCCAGCTGGCTTTAGATATTGCTGAACGAGAAAAGTGGCCAGTTCTCTACCTATACACTGATTCATGGATGGTAGCAAATGCCCTTTGGGGGTGGTTACAGCAATGGAAACAGAACAACTGGCAGCACAGGGGCAAACCCATTTGGGCTGCTGCATTATGGCAAGATATTGCTGCCCGGGTAGAGAACCTGGTTGTAAAGGTACGCCATGTAGATGCTCATGTGCCTAAGAATCGGGCTACTGAAGAACATCAAAACAACCAGCAGGTGGATCAGGCTGCCAAGATTGAAGTGGCTCAGGTGGACCTGGACTGGCAACATAAGGGTGAACTATTTATAGCCCGATGGGCCCATGAGACCTCGGGCCATCAAGGCAGAGATGCAACATACAGATGGGCTCGTGATCGAGGGGTGGACCTGACCATGGACACTATAGCACAGGTTATTCATGATTGTGAAACATGTGCTGCAATCAAGCAAGCCAAACGGTCAAAGCCTCTTTGGTACGGGGGACGATGGCTGAAATATAAATATGGAGAGGCCTGGCAAATTGATTACATCACACTCCCTCAAACCCGCAATGGCAAGCGCCACGTACTTACAATGGTGGAAGCAACCACCGGGTGGCTGGAAACATATCCTGTGCCCCATGCCACTGCCCGGAACACTATCCTGGGCCTTGAAAAGCAAGTGCTATGGCGACATGGCACCCCAGAAAGAATTGAGTCAGACAATGGGACTCATTTCCGAAACAACCTTATAGATACTTGGGCCAAAGAACATGGTATTGAGTGGGTGTATCACATCCCCTATCACGCACCAGCCTCCGGTAAAGTTGAGCGATACAATGGACTGTTAAAGACTACACTGAAAGCAATGGGTGCTGGGACATTCAGAAACTGGGACACACATTTGGCAAAGGCCACCTGGTTAGTCAATACTAGGGGATCTGCCAATCGAGCTGGACCTGCCCAATCAAACCTGCTACGTACAGTAGAAGGGGATAAAGTTCCTGTAGTGCATGTAAGAAATATGCTAGGTAAAACAGTCTGGGCTACTCCTGCCTCAGGAAAAGGCAAACCCATTCGTGGGATTGCTTTTGCTCAAGGACCTGGATGCACTTGGTGGGTAATGCAAAAGAATGGGGAGGTCCGGTGTGTACCTCAGGGGGATTTAATACTGGGTGAGAATAGCCCATGAGTTGAGATGTATTATGTTAATTATTATTAACACTGTGTGTCATCATTACCATAGATGAAAATAGTGATTAACTAGAATGTATTGGAAAAAGTGTAACCTGAGCATGACATAAATGGTATGGAATAAGGGGTGGATATACGTCCTGGTTTCAGTTAGGACAGTTATTTTTCCTCCTAGTAGCTGGTA
>NW_023311916.1:0-1060 GCF_011077185.1 Oxyura jamaicensis
ATGTAGTGGGTTTATGTGACAAGGTTTTGGTAGCAGGGGGCCATAGGGGTGGCTTCTGTGAGAAGGATCTAGAAGCTGCCCCATGTTTGGTAAGGGCCCCACTGCTGACCAGAACTGAGCCAATAAGTGATGTTGTTTGTGCCTCTGTGAGAGCATATTTAAGACAGGGAAAAAAAATGCTGCGCCACACA
Source organism: Oxyura jamaicensis (assembly GCF_011077185.1). Classification (NCBI taxonomy): domain Eukaryota; kingdom Metazoa; phylum Chordata; class Aves; order Anseriformes; family Anatidae; genus Oxyura; species Oxyura jamaicensis. The sequence continues at coordinate 192 of NW_023311916.1, forward strand.
GCAGCTGGGAGAGTGAGAGGAGTGAGGAACAGCCTTGCAGGCGCCAAGGTCAGTGAAGAAGGAGGGGGAGAGGTGCTCCAGGCGCCGGAGCAGAAGTCCCCTGCGGCCTGTGGTGAGGACCATGGTGAAGCAGGATGTCCCCCTGCAGCCCATGGAGTACCACGGTGGAGCAGGGTTCCACGCTGCAGCCCGTGGAGGAGACCACGGTGGAGCAGGTGGCCCTGCACCGACGGAGACTGCGGCCTGTGGAAGACCCCTGCTGGAGCAGATTCCAGGCCGGACCTGCAGCCCGTGGAGAGGAGACCACGCAGGAGCAGGTGACCTGGCAGGAGCTGCTGCCCGTGGGGGACCCAGGTTGGAGCAGTTTGCTCCCGAGGGATGGACCCCGTGGTACGGACCCATATCTGGAGCAGTTCTTGAAGAGCTGCTGCCTGTGGGAAGCCCACGCTGGATCAGTTCAGCAAGGACTGCATCCCGTGGGTGGGACCCCACAGCACAGGGGACGAGAGTGACCAAGAAGGAGCGGCAGAGAAGAATTTCTATAGACTGACCATAGCCCCCATTCCCCTGTTCCCCTGCGCCGCTCGGGGGGAGGAGGTGGAAGAGGGGGGATGGGGGGGGAAGGTGCTTTTGGTTTCTTTCCTTTGTTTCTCACTTCTCTAGCTCGTTCGTAATAGGCAATAAATCTTACTATCTCCCTATGCTGAGTCTGTTTTGCCCATCACAATAATTACTGCGCAATCTCCTCGTCCTTATCTCAACCCTTGAGCCCCTTTCATCGTATTTTCTCCCTGTTCCTCTTTGAGGAGGGGGAGTGAGAGAGCGGTTGTGGTGGAGCTCGGTTACCCACCCGAGCGAAACCATCACAG
>NW_023311917.1:0-5596 GCF_011077185.1 Oxyura jamaicensis
GGGCTGCTGCAGGGAAAGGTGACTCCATCCCAGGCAGACCCAACACAACCTCCACCCCTTATTCCATAACATTTGTGTCACACTCAGGTCCCCATAGTTTAGTATATAGATATTTCATCACCATTATTCTCTGTCTATTAAAGTGTTTATACATCTGTACTTTTCATTCCACAGGCTTTTCCCAAAAATGTTCATAAAAGCTGTTGATGGTTTCAGCTTCATCTGTCAAAATGGTCACTCAGGGCAGGCGAAGTTGATTTTCTTGACACCAGCACCAGCTTAGCTCATGTCACTGTTGCATTTGCCCGGTTCCTTGCGAAGTTGACCTGTCATTGGTTCTGCAATGTCCTCCTGCAACATATAACTTGGATTACAGATTAATTTTCTCTCAAGGTTAAATCTCCTTGAGGCACACACCTGATATCCCCATCCTTCTGCATTACCCACCAGGTATACCCTGGTCCTTGGGCAAAGACAATCCCACAAGTGGGTTTGCCTTTTCCCATGACAGGAGTAACCCACACCGCCTTCCCCATCCACTTCCCTACATGCACTACGGGGCCTTTAGCTTCTCCCACAGTGTGTAGGGGTTTTGTTTCAGCAGGACCAGGACGGCTTTCAGACCCCCTGTTGTTAACTAGCCAAGTGGCCTCTGGTAGATTCATGTCCCAATGTTTCCACGTCCCAGCACCCAATGCTCGTAACATAGTTTTTAACAATCCATTGTATCTCTCAACCTTCCCAGAAGCTTGTGGGTGATAAGGGATGTGATACACCCACTCAATGCCATGTCTCTTGGCCCAGGAGGTGACTAAATTGTTTCGAAAGTGACTCCCATTGTCGGATTCAATTCTTTCTGGTGTACCATGTCGCCACAGCACTTGTCTTTCCAGGCCCAAGATAGTGTTTCGGGCGGTGGCATGGTTTACTGGGTATGTTTCGAGCCACCCAGTTGTTGCTTCTACCATGGTTAGTATGTAACGTTTGCCTTGGCGGGTTTGTGGGAGTGGTCCGATGTAGTCAATCTGCCAGGCTTCACCATATCGAAATCCAAGCCATCTCCCCCTGTTCCAGGGAGACTTTATCCTCATGGCTCGTTTGATTGCAGCACATGTCTCACACTCATGGGTAACCTGCGTGATGGCCTCCATGGTCAGGTCCACCCCTCGATCACGAGCCCATCTGTATGTGGCATCCCTCCCCAGATGCCCTGATGTTTCATGGGCCCATCGAGCTACAAACAGCTCACCCTTACGTCCCCAGTCCAGGTCCACCTGAGCTACTTCAATTTTTGAAGCTCGATCCACTTCTTTGTTGTTCTGATGTTCTTCGGTGGCACGATTCTTAGGCATGTGGGCATCTACATGACGTACCTTTACATCCAGGTTTTCTACCCGGGCAGCAATATCTTGCCACAGAGTAGCAGCCCAGATAGGTTTACCTCTGCGCTGCCAGTTGTTCTGTTTCCATTGCTGTAACCACCCCCAAAGAGCATTTGCCACCATCCATGAGTCAGTGTAAAGATACAGTACTGGCCATTTTTCTCTTTCAGCAATTTCTAGGGCCAGTTGTATGGCTTTCACTTCTGCATATTGACTCGACTCACCTTCCCCTTCCATGGCCTCCACAACTTGTCGGGTGGGACTCCACACAGCAGCTTTCCATTTCCGATGGCTCCCTACCACACGGCAGGATCCGTCAGTGAATAACACATACTGCTTTCTGTCTTCTGGCAACTCGTTGTATGGTGGTGCCTCTTCAGCACGAGTTATCTCTTCTGTCGGTATTCCAAAATCCTTACCCTCTGGCCAGTCCATAATCTCTTCCAGGATTCCTGGGCGGTTGGGTTTCCCCATTCGAGCCCGCTGCGTAACTAACGCTATCCACTTACTCCATGTAGCGTCAGTTGCATGATGTGTAGTGGGGATTTTTCCTTTGAACATCCAATGTAACACAGGTAGCCGTGGGGCCAAGAGGAGTTGTGCTTCTGTACCAACAACCTCTGAAGCAGCTCGAATCCCCTCATATGCTGTTAATATTTCTTTTTCAGTTGGGGTGTAATTGGCTTCTGATCCTCGAAAGCCCCGGCTCCAGAACCCCAAAGGTCGACCTCGAGTTTCTCCTGGGGTCTTCTGCCAGAGGCTCCAGGTGAGGCCATGCTCCCCAGCTGCAGTGTAAAGTATGTTTTGTACAGCTGGTCCGGTACGGACAGGCCCAAGGGCTACTGCACGAGCTATTTCTTGTTTGATTTGTTCAAAGGCCTGTTGTTGCTCGGGGCCCCACTCGAAAGAATTCCTCTTTCGAGTCACTCGATATAGAGGACTCACAAGCTGGCTATAGCCTGGAATATGCATTCTCCAAAATCCAACGAGGCCTAGAAAAGCTTGTGTTTCTTTTTTGTTAGATGGTGGAGACATAACCGTAATTTTGTTGATCACGTCCGTTGGAATGTGGCGACGTCCATCCTGCCATTTTACCCCCAAGAACTGGATTTCCTGTGCAGGTCCCTTGACCTTATTCTGTTTGATAGCAAAGCCAGCTTTCAAGAGAATTTGAATTATTTTCTTCCCTTTCTCAAAAACTTCCTCTGCTGTGTTCCCCCATACGATGATATCATCAATGTACTGCAAGTGTTCAGGAGCATCCCCCTGTTCCAGTGTCGTCTGGATCAGTCCATGGCAAATGGTAGGGCTGTGTTTCCACCCCTGGGGCAGTCGATTCCAAGTGTACTGAATGCCTCTCCAAGTGAAAGCAAACTGTGGCCTGCATGCTGCTGCCAGAGGGATGGAGAAAAATGCATTAGCGATATCAATTGTTGCATACCACTTGGCTGCCTTTGATTCCAGTTCGTACTGGAGTTCTAGCATATCTGGCACTGCAGCACTCAGTGGTGGCGTGACTTCATTCAGGCCCCGATAGTCCACTGTTAGCCTCCACTCGCCATTAGACTTTCGCACTGGCCATATAGGACTATTGAAGGGTGAGTGAGTTTTGCTGATCACTCCTTGTCTCTCCAGATGATGAACTAACTCGTGGATAGGGATCAGGGAGTCTCGATTGGTGCGATATTGCCGCCGGTGCACAGTTGTAGTCGCAATCGGCACTTGTTGTTCTTCAATCCTCAGCAATCCTACGGCAGAAGGGTCTTCTGAGAGACCAGGCAGGGTAGACAGCTGCTTAATCTTCTCTGCGCTCAAAGCAGCTATGCCAAAAGCCCACCGGTACCCTTTTGGATCCTTGAAGTACCCTTTCTTGAGGTAGTCTATGCCGAGGATGCACGGAGCCTCTGGGCCAGTCACGATGGGGTGTTTTTGCCACTCATTCCCAGTTAGACTCACTTCAGCTTCCAATACAGTTAGCTCTTGGGATCCCCCTGTCACTCCAGAGATAGAGATAAGTTGTGCCCCTTGGTGGCCTGATGGCATTAAGGTACACTGTGCACCTGTGTCCACTAAAGCTTTATATTTCTGCGGTTCCGGTGTGCCAGGCCATCGAATCCACACAGTCCAGTAAATCCGGTTGTCCCTCTCCTCTACCTGGCCAGAGGCAGGGCCCCACTAGTCCTGGTTGGAGCATCTGTCAATTAATTCTTCCAAATGTGAATTAGAGGTCTCTTCGTCAGGGTCAGGAGTAATGCTAGCTTTTCTACTGCCTCTGGGGGTTTGCCCAACAGAAACTGGGGCAGCAATCCTCCTAGGGGCCTCTTTTCTTGTTGCCATGTCTTTCCGTAGTTCACGTACCCGAGCAGCTAGGACCGAGGTCGGTTCACCGTCCCACTTCCTCATATCTTCCCCATGGTCACGTAAATAAAACCACAAGGTACCCCGTGGTGTGTGTCCTCGATTCTCTCTTGCTTGAGCCGGAGAATGCTGGCACTTAATAGCTGAAAGATTCTTCCATCTAGGTGGGGAGGAAGTGATATGTTCCTCTAACCGCTGGGACAGTCTCTCCACGGCTGAAATGCAGGCCCGTATTGGGGCAGTGAGGTTTTCTTCATATCTATGAAGCTGAATGGACACATTGTCCACTGTTGGCCCCATCCCCTCATTCCAATTCATTGCTGCCAGTGTGCTGGCGTGTGATGAGGGTGCAGCCCGTACAAACTTCCGCCACATAGATGTCGTGCATTGGACTTCGTCGGGATCTTGAGGTGTCTGAGCATTGTTTAAATCACTATAAATCATCTCCAGCACAGCTAATTCCCTCAGTTGCTGGAGACCTTTCTCCATGGTGGCCCACTTGCCTACTTGGTATACAATATCTTCCTTGTGGGGATACCTTTCTTTCACGGCTGCCAGGAGTCGCCTCCAGAGGCTGAGGACCTGTGCCTCTCTCCCAATTACTCTGTCAATGAGCCTTTCTCTAGAGAGGGATCCCAGCTGCTTGGCTTCACTGCCTTCTAGTTGTTGGCTATTGGCCCCAGCATCCCAGCATCGAAGCAACCAGGTGAGGATGTGCTCACCTGGATGACGACTGAAATCCTTTCGTATTTCTCGCAACTCACTCAAGGATAGAGATCGAGTGGTTTCTGATTCATTTATTATTTCAGTCTCTTCTCCCTGATGTTGTGATGACGCTGCTTTAGAGGTGCCTGCCTTTTCCTCCTCTCCCTCCTCCTCAGGATAAGCTTCTTCCCTTACTAAACGAGCTGACTTCCGTTTCCATTGTTTTGTCTTGACTATAGGGGCTACTGATACCATAGATGGTTGGTCGTTTGGGGTGGTCACAGTGTGTGTTATCTCATTATCAAGTTCAGAAACTTTCTTATCCCCTTGAGGGTGCTGGGCAGTGTTAATTGACATTTGATAGGCGTGAGCCAGACCCCAGCAGAGTGCAGCAAGCTGGTGGAGTTCTCTGGTATTGCCAGGGTCAGGGCATACGTCTTTCAAACATTCTACCAGTTTTTGTGGATTTTTCACTTGTTCAGGGGTGAAGTTAAAAACCATTGGAGGAGAAAACCGTGACAGGTACCTGCCCATATCCCCCCACACACCCTGCCACCCACAACTACTTTGCCTCGGGGCAGGTCTTTGGATGCTATTCTTAATAAATTGTTTGATTTTGGGAAGGAAGAAAAAGAATAGAACTAGTAATAGGAGGATGACATCTGACCAAGGGTATCCAAAAAACTCAAAAGCTGCTGTGATTAGCCCACAGGGAGAGAAGAAAAAAGCACCAGCCCTGATATTATTCATAAATTGACTGCCAGGGAAGAAAAAGAAGGCAGTGTAATTCTTCATATTTCCAGAAAGATAATCTCCAGGAGACCAGAAGGATAGCAATGCAGGGCCTGAGTACCAGACAAAACTGGAGGCCAGCATGTTACCACACAGTGTGATAAAGAAACGAAACACAGATTTCAACACGTTCTCCGATCGGATATAGAGGAAGAAAGAGAAAAGAGAACGGATTACGTACAACATAGTCATACAGGAGAATATTAACAGCAAGCCAAACATTGTGACTAGCAAGTACGTTAGGTGGAGTTACTTTAATCAATTCTACGGTTATCTCAACCCTCGAGCCCCACGTTGGGCGCCAAAAAGGACTGTGATGGTTTTACTCGAGTGGGCAGCCGAGCTCCACCACAACCGCT
>NW_023311918.1:0-8734 GCF_011077185.1 Oxyura jamaicensis
TTTCCCCCTCCCTCCTCCCCTTTCCCTTTTTTCCCTTTAGTTGAATTAATTAATAATCATATTTCCTTAATATTTTTTCTCTTTAATTAAACTATCCTTATCTCAACCCGTGAGTTGTTCTCTCCTTTCCTTCTTCCCCTCCTCATCCGAGGAGGGGGAGCGAGGGAGCGGTGGTGGTGTTCAGCTGCCTGGCACGGTGAAACCGCCACACGCCCACATCATCCTCCCGCAAGGACACTCGCGGGGTTTCCCCTCCGACCTCCCACACCATTTTTCACACGAGGTGCAGGCACGAAGCAGCCCACGACATTTGTGACCCTGAAAAACCCCGAAGCTGCCGGGCAGAGCCCTCACCTCTCAGCCTCCTCCACGTGCTGCAAGTTGAAGAGCAGCGAGGGCACGATCTTGTCCATGTGCTGTGGGTCCCAGATGTTGGCTTGAAGCTCGTCGTTCACCGTCTTCCTCACCACCCCTTGCAGGCCTTTAATGCCAGACATCCGGATCCTGGGGAACGAATTGACATCCAAAGGTTACCCACCTACACACACACAGACAGAACTTCACGCTTATGTATATAAAACGGGGTGGAATTGTACACAAAGTTGGAGAAAAGGTGCTCATTTCTGCCCCGCGGGAGGGGTTCACACCGACGGTGCCCCAGTTCTCAGCTGCGGGCCTGGTCCACCCCAGGGATATCACTCTGCCCCGCATCCCGAAAGGACTCGGCTTCCTCTGAGCCGACAGATCCGAGCAGGAACGGCTCTGAAGCAGCCCCGATGGTTCTGGCAGCAGCAGGCGGCTCCCATCCGCAGCCTGTCCTGGGTAGCCCCCCAGGAGAGCTGCAGCCACGCGCTTAACCCGGATGGAGAGGTGGCACCGGCAGCCCGGCTCCTCCCGAGGGATGGATTTGGCCACATTTTGTCGCTTCCCCTGTTCCCAGCAGCCACAGCACACCCCCGGGGAGCATCTGCCCGCGACACTGCTCTTGAAGAAGGGCCACCGAGCAGCAGCAAGGTGGCAGGAACACCGAGCCCTCCCTTTTTAATGGCAGGAGAGGCCGAATTCCTTCCTGCCTCCGACACAGCGTCGGCAGGGCCCTAGAAGTCAGTCGGAAATAATGAGCCTCTAGCCGTTACTTCCTGATTAAGGAAAAGAAGCAAGCCGGCAGCGGCGACAGGAGGCTGCAAGTCCCCCGAGAGGAGCAGCAAATCTCAGGGGTTCGGGGTTTCACCCCTCTGGAAGGCGCCTGCAGCTCCGGGACCGGCACCAGTTTCCCTCAAAAATTGCCCCTGGCAGCAGCCGCCTCCCCTGCACAGGCTCCCAGCAGCAGGCACGGCGCTGTGCCATCAGCGCCTCGCATTTCAAGTGCCGGGTTTTTTGAAACCCGCCCAGCTTTGGCAGCAGTAAACAACATTAATCTGTCTGCTTCTGTCCTAATTAATCCCCTCAGGGTCCGTTTCCCATCGCAGCAAAGCTGGTCGGTGCTCAGCGCTGTCTGGAGACACGCGGCCACCTTTAGAGGTGGCAAATAAGAGCCGGCGGCTGCAGGAGGCACCTTCGGAAGGAGCATTCGTTCTGCTGGTGCTCCCCAGCACCGTCACCTTTCGGAGCTGGGACCACGATCGTTTCCTCGCCTTCTTCTCTGAGCTCCGGCCCAGCCCCGGAGCAGAGGCGAGCAACGTGTGAGGAGGCAGCTCAACGGGCAGCCTGCAGGTGCCACCTGCCCGCGTTTTGCCCCGAAACGAGAAGTTTGAAGCGTGCTGAGCCCAAGGGCACGTTTGTCCCTTGTCGCGTCGCTGGCTGTGCTCCGAGCCGGCCCTGCTGCCAGGACAGAACACGCAAACTGCCTTTTCTCATCTTTGCTCATGTGCTGCGCTGCTTCTTCCACGCCTCTGTTTCATCCTCCCGTAGAGCCAGCAGGGCTTAACGTGGGGAAAATCAAGGAGGGGAGAGAAGAGCAGATGATTTTAAGCCCAAGAGCGCCCAGCTCTGGGGAATCACAGCACCAAGCGAGCGGCGCATGCAGCCTGCATCCAACCTGCTCCCAAAATTAGGCACTTCTCCAGGAAAAAAAAAACAAGGCTGAGGGCACAGGGAGCCCCCCAGCACGTCTGCGGAACCAGGGACACGGCTGCTGGCCCCGCTCGTGGCACTCACTTCGTCCGGATCTCCAGGTCGTCGTGGCTGGAGTGGCACATCTCACTGAAGCGGGAGACAAAGAAGTCGTAGCTGCGGTGGTAGGACGGGGTGTCCTCCTCGATGTTGGCGAACTTCACGAACTGGGAGAGAAGAAACAGAGGGTCAGCACAGAGGCCACGACAAAAAGGGCCTTAACTCCTTTCCAGACCAGCAAACACGCACCAGGCCCCAGCAGCACCACGAAGGACTCCGCTACGGCAGCTTGCACGCGCTCAGGGCCACAAGCCAGCTGCACCCAGGACGTCCCCGAGCAGGAACGTGTCACGGCACAGCCCCACCGGGCTGCAGCAGCACTCCGGGTGCTCTGGGTGCTGCCAAGCTCACCGCAAACCCCGGCAGAGGGCACGCACAAGTGCAGCAAGGCTCCGAGTTAAAGACAGCCCAGGTCTGCCTGCAGCCCCCGGTGATCTGAAGTCCTGGCCGTGGTTTCTTTCTGTGTGTTTTTTTTTTCCCCACTCTGGCCACACCAGAAAGTTTAGGGGGAAGAAGGGATGACCACGTTTTTGAGCTTTGTTCTGAATTCATAAAGTTATTCAAAGGGTCGGGCAGGAAGGGGAGACCTCGGCCCCTGCAGTCACACCGACAGGAGTAAATAAAAAAAGGGCAAAATAAGTAAAAAGTCCGTAGCACGAGAGTGGCCTCAAAATCCGAGGCATCAGCTCCTGGCCTGAGCGCACGCAGGGCAGGGATAAAAGGGAACGAGCAGCTGGCAGAGAGCTGGGGGGGCTGAAATCTGCTGGTTGCTTTTGCACTCCTGCTGGCAGGCCGGGAAAGCTGAGGCCACTTGGCACGGGCACGCGAGGAAGGGAGAGGATGCTCCCTGTCCGGGCAATGCCCTAGAACCACCCCCCGATTGCACCCAGAGAGCTGCGTAGGAACTCAGGAGCCGCTCGCTAAAACCGCTCTCTGCCAGGCGAGGAAAGCGGCCAAGAGACACAGAGGAGCCCTTGGGCAAGGGCCAAGCCCTGACCCGCCGGCAGAGGCGGAGGACGGAGCCACGCACGCCTACCTCTGTGAGCGAGACGTCTCCTGCCACAGGCACGTGCTGCAGGCTCCCTCCTGCCAGACGGGGATGCTGCAGCAGCACGGGGCGCTGGCGCTGGCTCAGCACCGCCACCGAGAGCGGCACAGCTTTGCGGTTGGACGATCCCGCGTCACTCGGCCGAGCCACGTGGGGCGGCTCAGAGGCTCAGCCTGAGGTTTCAGGATGGCCGTGAGCATCCTGGGAGGATCAGACTTACCTCCGGGAGGGGTTTCTGTCCGGGGTTTTTCCGCCCGGCGCTTTCTGGGTGCCACGCAGCACCTCCTTCCTCACCCTAGGGGCAGGCTCTGCTCTCTTCTTGCTCTCTGCGTTTGCCGGCATCCAGCCACGAGAGCAGCAGGCGAACGGCCCCCGGTGCCCCTCGGCGGCTGGCAAAGCCAGCGTGCCCGTCCCAGCACTCGTCACCCGGGGCCAGGCACGGATCAGCACGCGCCCGCTGCGCCAGGCTACTCATACCGTCAGCTGCAAAGGCTGGCTCGGTACCGCCGCAGGAGCTGGCTCAGCCCCACCAGGAACCGTTCCCGGAGCACAGGGACCGGCTCCGGCTGATAAAGCTCCTCTTACTCAGCAGCAAAACGCAGGGCTGTTACATAAGGAACCTCTGTACCACAACGTGGTGCTTTGGTTTGGGTTTGTTTTTAAGCTCATGGCAACTCCACGTGCAGCCGGAGGCGAGGGCAGGACGCGCAGCAAGGAGCGGGCACCGGGCTCCCCCGCGGGAGCCGTCCCAAGCACCCCCAGAGCCAGGAAAAGTCGTGAAATAAGGAAGGAAAGGGCAAATCCTCGGCAGAAGTGGTTGAGGTTGGCGGCGAGCTGAGGACCAGGCACCCTCCAGGTGCTGTCAGCGGGTGCTGAGCACCTCGTGGCGCCCAGCCCGCGCGCAAGCTGCCCCTGCAAGGGCAATTGTGGGGGGTGCCCACCCCGGTCCCACTGCCAACCTGCGTCCCGGGACGTAAAACGGGACTGGGACACGGATGGCAAAGTCCCAGCGAGAGCTGTGCTGCCAGGGAGGGCACCAAAGCTTCGGGGAGAGGGATCTGGTGCTGAAAACAAAGCTGAAAAGCTGCTCTGGGGCTCCACGACCCGTCTCCCACCGCCACAATTTCCAACGTTGGACCACAACGCTGCTCCTGCGGGGCTGCGCAGGGGTAACGCCGCCACCAAGAAACCCATCAGACACAAAGGCGTCGGGAGAGGAGCGTCAGGAAGGGGGAAGAGCCGTTTAAAAGGACGGATCCACGAGGGTCTGAGGCAAAAGGAACTGGAAATGAGACAGTTCCTACCCGAAGCAGGGACGGCGCCCGGCACCCTCCTAAGGAGGGGGAGGAACCGAAGTGGATCTGAGCTGCCGCTCCCTATGTTCACCCCGGGGGATTACACGGGGGGGGCTGCGGCATGGCAGGGCGCTGGCGAGGAGGGAGATGGGTGGCAGGAGAGATTTCACGGGGAATGACTCACCGGGAGCAGGTTTCTATAAACAACCTCCTCCCGCCTTCGCCATCAGCTCCGTTATTGTGAAGGCTGCTTGAGACGGCACCCGCTAATTAAGCCCGAGCCCGAGGCGCATTCCTCGTTAGCAGATCCAGGGAGAAGCGGCTCGTTATCGTCGCTCACTTCGCCATGAGAGCCCGCGAGGTTTCTGGGCTGTTCGCCCTCCAAACGCCGCCGCGCTCCGGAAAACCAAGGGAAAAAGCCCCCTAAAATCACCACTCCTGATCTGGAACCCACCACCGATCGCTGCCCACGGTTAAACCACAGAAACACGCTGCCTCCTGCTCCAGGGTGCCTGTGTCGAGGCCAGGACCCTGAAATCTCTGCAGGGCACCGCTCCCATCCCGAGGAGCTTCCCCAGGCAGCTCCTAGCAGCACGCCACGAGAAAACCACCCCGGGAAGGTGCTGTCAGCAGCGGGCAGCCCGGTCCTGCTGAGCCATCAGTGCTCCCGCTCCTCCCCGAGCTGAGGATGAATAAATAGGTTTGCCGACAGGCAGCTCCCAGCTGGGAGCAATTGGCAGCCAGGGAGAAGGGGGTGGGAGAGGTCTCCACCGCCCGTCCCTCTCCCATCACACGGCAGATAAAAGAAGATTAGGGCTGAGCTGTCCCTGAATTTCTCAGACACTCCAGAGGGCATCTGCCTAGCCCGCCCCGCTGCCCAAAGGAGGTTCGGCTTCACCTAACCCCTCTTTTTTTTTTTTTAGGTACCCCCAGTAGCTCACAAGCATCCCCACCGGCTGCCGGCGGGGATCAGCAGTTTGGATGCCGTGAGGCCGTCACCTCGCTCATTTTACGGCTGCGACTGACACATCCCCGGCCTGGCTAAGCCGTTTATTTGCTCTGATGAAGCCAGGCCTTTTAGGAACACAAAGAGCTCCCCAAATCCGTGGGGATCATCCTAAGTCGGGCTATTGTCTGAGACTGCTGACGGCCCCCGCGTCCTCGGGCTCCTTTTGGAAGAGAGGAATTTGAGAGCCGGGGGCACAGAGACAGAGATCGCAGGCAGCAAGTGGCGGAGACGGCACGCGGGCAGCACTGCTGGGGGCTCCAAAACCTCACACATCGCAGGGCTCACGTGGGGGGACAACCACCCGCCCCTGTCCCAGCGGGGTTTTCTGCCCCGTGCAGGGTCGCAGGGGCCAAGGGCAGGGGCAGCAGGGCGCCGCCGCCTCCCCCCGCGCTGCTACTCACCGAGTTGGTCCCCAGGATCTGCAGGTTGGGCTTCTCCGACTCCAGCAGCTTGGCCACCATCTTCAGGAAGCTCTCCACGAAGAGGTTGATGCTCTGGCAGTGACAGGCCATAAGGAGCTGGTCCAGGGCCTCCATGGCAATGCAGACGTACCTGGGAGCGGGCAGAGCTCGGGGTCAGCACGGGCACAGCCCCGCGGCCCTCCCTCTCCCTCCCTTCTCCCAAATCGCCCAGGTGCTCCCCAGTAAAGCCAACCTAACAGCAACCTTCTGCCCCAGCTGACCCAACGGGGAAAAGTTCACATCCTAAAGAGCCTCAGGAGGTTGTTAGGCTGCTCCCAGCATCCCCCCTTCTAAGGAGGGCTTGGATGTCCCAGGACCAGGGCCGCCAGCAGCACCGTGCACCCCTCCCCGCGTTCCCTCTGGGCTCCCCTTGCCTTCAGCCGGCCTAATTCCCAAGGTCCTGGGGCGAGGAGGATTTCCTCCAGCAGGAGCTAGATCCAGGCTACTTCTTAAACCGTTCCTGCCACGCTCCCTGTGCCAGAGGAAGCTGGAAAGCCCCGTGCCCGGCACCGAATCTCAATCGTGTGCCCGTTCCGGAGGTGGCGACCGACGACGCAGCGACTGCGGGATTTGTCGGGCGTCGCTTCGCATCCTCGAGGCGAATTGGACCGGCTGCGGAGGGGAAGCCTGCCGCTGGCAGGCCGGTCCTGCAGCACTCGCTGCATCGGGTTCAGGAACGCTGCAGCAGCCGGAGCTGCTTGCGGCAGGACCACGGCGACCTCCAGCTGCTTCTTGCCCCCCGTGCACGCACAGAGCCCAGCGGAGAAGCGGGGCGCGACCTCCGACTGCTGCGAGCAGGAATTTCTCCCAGCTGAAGATGCCCAAAAGAAGCAGTGACTGCACGGCCTCGCAGCTCCAGCAGGACTTTTGAGCTACCCAAACACCTGATACGGATCCAGGGCCAAGACACGGAGCACAACAAACTTCCCAGCTCCTTACCACCTCCCTCCGACTCCTGTTTCCGTGCAGCCCTGAATCTTTGCACCACAGCAGCTCGCATCGAGCCAGGATCTCCCGCCGCAGCAAGAGGTGGCAGGCACAGAGCTGCACCCTTCATACCGAGCACGATTCATCCTTTAACCTCGATGTTGGGCTCCAGCTCCTCGCGGGGCCAGACCTGCAGCCTGGGTGACGCCCAAAGGCAGCTCAACACAGCGAGCTGCCCGCCTGCCTGCGCCAGCCCTAACCGCACGCTAAAGGGCAGCCGGGGAGGAAAACTGCCCTCTCACGGGAAGGAGCAAGTCCTAAACCTCCTGGTAAAACACAGCAAGACCGATCCTGTCTCCCGAGGCCCCAGGAAGTGGTGGAACCTGCCTGCACGCTCGAGTGGATTCCCCGGTGCCCGGTGGCACGGTTGTGCTCACGCCGCAGCCCGTCCTTCAGACACCGCTACAACTCGTCCAGGTACCGTGAAAAATCAGCAGCCGAGCGTTCCTGGCCCTGCCAGGCTCCGACCCATCTGTCAAACTGGGTTAAAAAACGGCCCAGAGGGAAAAAGGGCGCGAAGAGGTGAGCAGCGAGCAGCAGGAGGCGTCAAGTTCCTTTCTGGTAGGAAAGGAGGCCGGAAACATCACGTGGCCGATACTGTCGCGACAGCGTGACTTCTCTTTTCGGGGACGTTTCAAATCAGGCTTCAAAACTTCGCCTGCAGGCACAGGAGGACGGGGAGGGAATCCATCCCCCTTCCAAGGCTTGCCATTAGACGTCAGACCCCTCCGGCAGCCTTTCTTCTTCCCGGCGTCGCGAGCAGAGCCCCGGTAACAGCCGCCGAACGGCGGGCAGAGCTTTGGACGTCCCGTCACTCCCGGCGACGGGTTGAACGCGGACGAGGCTTTGAAGGTTTGCCAGCTTTCACGCTGCTGAGGCGGGCGGCTGGCTCCTCTTCCCCCGGGATGAAAGGCAGGCTGGAGCTCGCAGCACGAAGCTGAGCCGCGGCTTTGTTCAGCAGACGGCGAGGATCAATCCGGGAGCTGTTTCAAAGGGAAGGAGCCCGTCCCGAGCTCCCCCCCCTGCCCCGGGGGCGCTTCTAATCGGGGCGCTCAGCTATTTCCAGGCAGGTGCTGCCTCTCCCTGCGGTAAACACGGCAAAGCCTTGGGGGGGTGGGGACGTGGAGAGAACGGGGACCAGGCGGGACCAAGCTGGGCAGAGCCAACAGAGCAGTCCCCGGGCAGCCCGACGCATCCCCACCGCGTGCTCTCTCGGGGGTTTTAAAGGCCAGGAGGGTGCCGCAGGCTCCTGGTGATGTCCCAGAGGGGTGACGGCAGTCTTGCAGCTGGGGACAAACGCTGTGCACGCACAGAACCCTCAAGCAGAGGCATCCCAACCCCAGGGAAGTGCTGTGTGGCTCCCAGCTTGCCTGGCTCCTTGTAACTTTGCAAAGAGTTTGCACATCCCTGCGGGCTCCCGCCTCGCGGTTCTGGAGGCAGGACACGCTCCGGTCCCTCTGAAAGCTTCGGGACACCCTAGAACACGGACGAGCTGCGTACCCCACACATTCCCCTTACCCGAGACCCCGCTCCTATCTGCCGGCCCGTCTTTACGATAACAGAGGGGGGCGAAACATTCTCCCAGCCCTCACCCGTATCGGTGCCGGCTCACGTCGCGGATGAGCCGCTCGGAGAGGTAGGCACCGATGCGATCCAGCTTCTCCGGGGCCGACAGGGCGTAAAACGTCAGCTTCTCCATGTTGGTCTTCACCAGCCCATCCTGAAAGAGAGCAAAGCAGGTGTACTGGGTCTGGCTGGGATG
>NW_023311919.1:0-5999 GCF_011077185.1 Oxyura jamaicensis
CCAGCTACTAGGAGGAAAAATAACTGTCCTAACTGAAACCAGGACATATATCCACCCCTTATTCCATACCATTTATGTCATGCTCAGGTTACACTCTTTCCAATACATTCTAGTTAATCACTATTTTCATCTATGGTAGTGATGACACACAGTATTATATAATAATTAACATAATACATCTCAACTCATGGGCTATTCTCACCCAGTATTAAATCCCCCTGAGGTACACACCGGACCTCCCCATTCTTTTGCATTACCCACCAAGTGCATCCAGGTCCTTGAGCAAAAGCAATCCCACGAATGGGTTTGCCTTTTCCTGAGGCAGGAGTAGCCCAGACTGTTTTACCTAGCATATTTCTTACATGCACTACAGGAACTTTATCCCCTTCTACTGTACGTAGCAGGTTTGATTGGGCAGGTCCAGCTCGATTGGCAGATCCCCTAGTATTGACTAACCAGGTGGCCTTTGCCAAATGTGTGTCCCAATTTCTGAATGTCCCCGCACCCATTGCTTTCAGTGTAGTCTTTAACAGTCCATTGTATCGCTCAACTTTACCGGAGGCTGGTGCGTGATAGGGGATGTGATACACCCACTCAATACCATGTTCTTTGGCCCAAGTATCTATAAGGTTGTTTCGGAAATGAGTCCCATTGTCTGACTCAATTCTTTCTGGGGTGCCATGTCGCCATAGCACTTGCTTTTCAAGGCCCAGGATAGTGTTTCGGGCAGTGGCATGGGGCACAGGATATGTTTCCAGCCACCCAGTGGTTGCTTCCACCATTGTAAGTACGTGGCGCTTACCATTGCGGGTTTGAGGGAGTGTGATGTAATCAATCTGCCAGGCCTCTCCATATTTGTATTTCAGCCATCGTCCCCCGTACCAAAGAGGCTTTGACCGTTTGGCTTGCTTGATTGCAGCACATGTTTCACAATCATGAATAACCTGTGCTATAGTGTCCATGGTCAGGTCCACCCCTCGATCACGAGCCCATCTGTATGTTGCATCTCTGCCTTGATGGCCCGAGGTTTCATGGGCCCATCGGGCTACAAATAGTTCACCCTTATATTGCCAGTCCAGGTCCACCTGAGCCAGTTCAATCTTGGCAGCCTGATCCACCTGCTGGTTGTTTTGATGTTCTTCAGTAGCCCGATTCTTAGGCACATGGGCATCTACATGGCGTACCTTTACAACCAGGTTCTCTACCCGGGCAGCAATATCTTGCCATAATGCAGCAGCCCAAATGGGTTTGCCCCTGCGCTGCCAGTTGTTCTGTTTCCATTGCTGTAACCACCCCCAAAGGGCATTTGCTACCATCCATGAATCAGTGTATAGGTAGAGAACTGGCCACTTTTCTCGTTCAGCAATATCTAAAGCCAGCTGGATGGCTTTTACTTCTGCAAATTGACTCGATTCACCTTCTCCCTCAGCAGCTTCTGCAACTTGTCGTGTAGGACTCCATACAGCAGCTTTCCACCTCCGATGCTTTCCCACAATGCGACAGGACCCGTCAGTGAACAGGGCATATCTCTTCTCATTTTCTGGTAGCTTGTTGTACAGTGGAGCTTCCTCAGCACGGACCACCTCCTCCTCTGATGACATCCCAAAGTATTTGCCTTCTGGCCAGTCCATAATCACTTCCAAGATTCCCGGACGACTGGGGTTTCCTATTCGAGCCCGCTGAGTAATCAGTGCAACCCACTTGCTCCATGTAGCATCAGTTGCATGATGTGTAGAGGGGACCCTTCCTTTGAACATCCAGCCCAGTACTGGCAGTCGGGGTGCCAGGAGGAGCTGTGCTTCAGTACCGACCACTTCCGAAGCAGATCGAACTCCTTCATATGCCGCCAATATCTCCTTTTCGGTTGGAGTGTAGCGGGCCTCAGATCCTCTGTATCCCCGACTCCAAAACCCTAGGGGTCGACCTCGAGTTTCCCCAGGTTCTTTCTGCCAGAGGCTCCAGGTGGGGCCATTCTCCCCGGCTGCGGTGTCGAGCACATTCTTTACATCTGGTCCCGTTCGGACTGGCCCAAGGGCTACTGCATGAACTATTTCCTGCTTAATTTGTTCAAAAGCTTGTCGTTGCTCAGGGCCCCATTCGAAATCATTCTTCTTACGGGTTACTTGGTAGAGCGGGTTTACAATCAGACTGTAATTTGGAATGTGCATTCTCCAAAACCCCACGACACCTAGGAAAGTTTGTGTTTCCTTTTTGCTAGTTGGTGGAGACATAGCTGTTATTTTGTTGATCACATCCATTGGGATTTGACGACGTCCATCTTGCCATTTTTTTCCTAAAAACTGGATCTCTCGTGCAGGTCCTTTAACTTTACTTTGTTTTATGGCAAAACCGGCCTTCAGAAGGATTTGGATTATTTTCTTCCCTTTCTCAAAAACTTCCTTTGCTGTGTTACCCCACACAATGATGTCATCGATATACTGCAGGTGTTCAGGAGCTTCCCCCTGCTCCAGCGCAGACTGGATCAGTCCATGGCAAATTGTAGGGCTGTGTTTCCACCCCTGGGGCAGCCGATTCCAAGTATATTGGACTCCCCTCCAAGTAAAGGCAAACTGTGGCCTGCACTCTGCTGCTAGAGGGATGGAGAAAAATGCATTAGCGATATCAATTGTGGCGTACCACCTGGCTGCCTTTGATTCCAGTTCGTACTGGAGTTCTAGCATGTCCGGCACTGCAGCACTCAGTGGTGGTGTGACCTCATTCAGGCCACGATAGTCCACGGTTAGCCTCCACTCCCCATTAGACTTCCGCACTGGCCATATGGGACTATTAAAAGGTGAATGAGTCTTGCTGATCACTCCTTGGCTCTCCAGTTGACGAATTAGCTCATGGATGGGAATCAGGGAGTCTCGGTCGGTGCGATATTGCCGCCGGTGCACAGTTGTAGTAGCAATTGGCACTTGTTGTTCTTCGACCCTCAGCAACCCCACAACAAAAGGGTCCTCTGAGAGACCGGGCAAGGTAGACAATTGTTCAATGCCCTCTGTCTCTAAGGCAGCTATGCCAAAAGCCCAGCGGAACCCTTTTGGGTCCTTAAAATATCCTCTTCTAAGATAGTCTATGCCAAGGATGCATGGAGCATCCGGGCCAGTCACAATACGGTGTTTTTGCCACTCATTCCCAGTTAGACTCAGTTCAGCTTCCAATACAGTTAATTGCTGGGATCCTCCCGTCACTCCATAAATACTGATGGGTTCTGGCCCCTTATAGCCTGATGGCATTAGAGTACATTGTGCACCGGTGTCTACTAAAGCCTTATACTTCTGTGCGTCTGATGTGCCAGGCCATCGAATCCACACAGTCCAATAAACTCGATTGTCCCTTTCCTCCCCCTGGCTGGAGGCAGGGCCCCTCTAATCCTCGTCAGAATCTTCATTCCTGTGTTTAAAGGACTGCCTGCTGGAAGTTGGAGCAGCAAACTTTTCAGAGACCCCCTTTTTCCCAATTGTTTTCTTTTGCAACTCACGTACCCGTGCCTCTAGGGTCGCGGTGGATTTTCCATCCCATTTTCTCATGTCCTCTCCATGGTCACGTAGGTAAAACCACAGGATGGCCCGAGGTGTGCATCCACCATACCGTCTTCCTTGCACGGATGAGCGCTTACCCCTAATAGCAGAGACATTGGTTCGTACAGGAGGGGAGGAAAATAAACTCTCTTTAAGTTGCTGGACCTCTTCAGAGAGTTTCTCCAAAGTATTCTCTTTTAGTTGGTGGACCCTGGTTCGTTCAGGCGGGGAAGAAAATAATCTCTCTTCAAAGTGGTGGACTTTTTCAGAAAGTTTCTCCACAGCCGAAACGCAGGCCTGTAGGGAAGAGGAGAGGCTTTCTTCGTACTGCCGGAGTTGTTTAGCCACATCACCCACTGTGGGTTCCTCATCCTCTTTCCAGGCCATTATTGCCAATGAGCTGGCATATGATGATGGTGCACTCCGTACAAACTTCCGCCACATGGGTCGTGTACACTTGACTTCATCTGGATCTGTGGGTACTTGTCCATTGTCTGGGTCCTCATAAATCACCTCCCGTACGGCTAATTCCCTCAGGTACTGGATTCCCTTCTCCATAGTGGTCCACTTGTTTGGCAGACATACAAGTTCTTCCTTGTAGGGAAACCTTTCCCTTACAGCATACAGGAGACGCCTCCAGAGGCTGTGAGATCGTGCTCCATCTGCAATTGCTTTGTCAATGCCTGCATCTCTAGCAAGGGATCCCAGACGCCTGGCTTCCTTGCCCTCTAATTCCACACAATTGGCTCCGGTATCCCAGCACCGGAGCAGCCAGGTGACAAGCTGCTCACCTATGCAGCGACCAAAATCTTTTCGCACATCTCGTAGCTCACGCTGGTATAGGTTTCGGGTAACTACTGTTGATTTTTCAACATCCCCATCTTCATCCTCCTGCTCCTCTGATAGTCCGACCTCGTCTTCTCTACACCTAGACCTAGCAGAAGACTCTCTGCGTTCTAAACGACCTGAGTCTCTATACCATTTTTTCACCTTGTCTACAGGGGCAACTTGTACTGCTACAGCTCGTTTCTCTGACCCAACCACAGGGTCTGCCACAGGGGTTGGAACACCCCCTGCAGGGGCAACTTGCACTGCTACGGCTCGTTTCTCTGGCCCAGCCACAGGAGCTGGAGCGGCTGCAGGAGCTGGAGCTGGAACAGCTACAGGAGCAGGAGCTGGAGCGGCTGCAGGAGGTGGAGCTGGAGCTGCAGGAGCTGGAGCAGCTGCAGGAGCTGGAGCAGCTGCAGGAGCAGGAGCTGCAGGAGCTGGAGCGGCTGCAGGAGCAGGAGCTGGGGTGGCTGCAGGAGCGGCTGCAGGAGCTGGAGCTGGGGTGGCTGCAGGAGCGGCTGCAGGAGCAGGAGCTGGGGCAGGAGCTGGAGCGGCTGCAGGAGCAGGAGCTGGGGTGGCTGCAGGAGTGGCTGCAGGAGCAGGAGCTGGGGCAGGAGCTGGGGTGGCTGCGGGAGCGGCTGCAGGAGCAGGAGCTGGAGCGGCTGCAGGAGCAGGAGCTGGGGTGGCTGCAGGAGCGGCTGCAGGAGCAGGAGCTGGGGTGGCTGCAGGAGTGGCTGCAGGAGCAGGAGCTGGAGCTGGAGCTGGGGCGGCTGCAGGGTCTGTCACTTGGTTCATAGTAGCATCAATTGCAGCTCGATAGGCACAGGCCAGGCCCCAACATGCTACAGTGAGTTGTGTCACTTTGGAACTGCCAGAGTCATGACACTCTTTTTGCAAGCATTCTACCAGTTTTTTAGGATTTTGCAGTTGTTCAGGGGTGAATCTACAAAACATCGGAGGTGCCCACTGCTCTAGCCACCTGCCCATATCCTCCCACACTCCCTGCCACTCACAATTATCCCGCCTCAGGACAGATCTCTGCATGAGATTCCTAAGTAGTTGTTTAACCTTGAACAAAACCTGAAGCGCATTCAAGAGACATAACAACAAGAACATGCTGGTCTGAGTATCCCAAGGATATTCAACATCTTGGAGAGCTATCGTAACTAGCTCGGGGGATAAGAGGGTGCTGAAGGAGAAAGGGAGAGTGAACAAGTAAGGAAAAATATCTTTCCCTGTCCCCTTCACAGACTGGCTCCCTGATGGAAAAAGGCAGTAGGTGTAATTGTTAATAGTTTCCGAGATATAGTTTCCAAAGTACAGAGTCGACGACAGTGCTGCGTACAAATACCAAGTTAGAGTCATGGCCAGATATTTCATCATATCGTAAGCTATTGCTACACAGCACAGTACCATAACAATCTTAAACCAGGGCCCGGAGAGGATAAACAGCACGACAGGGATCACATACAGCAAGTAACGTGCTATAAAATTCAGTTTGGAATACAGCCACAGCAGACTTGATATTAAAGCAATCAACATTTTGATTAGATCTGTCGTTATCTCAACCCTTCGTGCCCCACGTTGGGCGCCAAAAGAGCTGTTGTGGTTTAACCCGGCTGGCAGCTAAACACCACACAGCCGTTC
>NW_023311920.1:0-6355 GCF_011077185.1 Oxyura jamaicensis
CGAACGGCTGTGTGGTGTTTAGCTGCCAGCCGGGTTAAACCACAACAGCTCTTTTGGCGCCCAACGTGGGGCACGAAGGGTTGAGATAACGACAGATCTAATCAGAATGTTGATTGCTTTAATATCAAGTCTGCTGTGCCTGTATTCCAAATTGAGTTTTATAGCACGTTACTTGCTGTATGTGATCCCTGTCGTGCTGTTTATCCTTTCCAGGCCCTGGTTTAAGACCGTTATGGTACTGTGCTGTGTAACAATAGCTTACAATATGATGAAGTATCTGGCCATGACTCTAACTTGGTATTTGTACTCAGCACTGTCGCCGACTCTGTACTTTGGAAACTATATCTCGGAAACTATTAACAATTACACCTACTGCCTTTTTCCATCAGGGAGCCAGTCTGTGAAGGGGACAGGGAAAGATATTTTTCCTTACTTGTTCACTCTCCCTTTCTCCTTCAGCACCCTCTTATCCCCCGAGCTAGTTACGATAGCTCTCCAAGATGTTGAATATCCTTGGGATACTCAGACCAGCATGTTCTTGTTGTTATGTCTCTTGAATGCGCTTCAGGTTTTGTTCAAGGTTAAACAACTACTTAGGAATCTCATGCAGAGATCTGTCCTGAGGCGGGATAATTGTGAGTGGCAGGGAGTGTGGGAGGATATGGGCAGGTGGCTAGAGCAGTGGGCACCCCCGATTCACCCCTGAACAACTGCAAAATCCTAAAAAACTGGTAGAATGATTGCAAAAAAAGTGTCATGACTCTGGCAGTTCCAAAGTGACACAACTCACTGTAGCATGTTGGGGCCTGGCCTATGCCTATCGAGCTGCAATTGATGCTACTATGAACCGAGTGACAGACCCTGCAGCCGCTCCAGCTCATGCTCCTGCAGCCGCCCCAGCTCCTGCAGTCACCCCAGCTCCTGCTCCAGCTCCTGCTCCTGCAGCTGCCCCAGCTCCTGCAGCCGCCCCAGCTCCTGCTCCGGCTCCTGCTCCTGCAGCCGCCCCAGCTCCTGCTCCTGCAGCCGCCCCAGCTCCTGCAGCTCCAGCTCCTGCAGCCGCTCCAGCTCCTGCCCCTGTAGCTGTTCCAGCTCCAGCTCCTACAGCCGCTCCAGCTCCAGCCCCTGTATCCGCTCCAGCTCCAGCTCCTGCAGCCGCTCCAGCTCCTGTGGCTGGGCCAGAGAAACGAGCTGTAGCAGTGCAAGTTACCCCTGCAGAGGGTGTTCCCACCCCTGTGGCAGACCCTGTGGCTGAGCCAGAGAGAAGAGCTGTAGCAGTACAAGTTGCCCCTGTAGACAAGGTGAAAAAATGGTATAGAGACTCAGGTCGTTTAGAACGCAGAGAGTCTTCTGCTAGGTGTAGGTATGGAGAAGACGAGGCTGGGCCATCAGAGGTGCAGGAGGATGAAGATGGGGATGTTGAAAAATCAGCAGTAGTTACCCGAAACCTATACCAGCGTGAGCTACGAGATGTGCGAAAAGATTTTGGTCGCCGCATAGGTGAGCAGCTTGTCACCTGGCTGCTCCGGTGCTGGGATACCGGAGCCAATTGTGTGGAATTAGAGGGCAAGGAAGCCAGGCGGCTGGGATCCCTTGCTAGAGATGCAGGCATTGACAAAGCAATTGGAGATGGAGCACGATCTCACAGCCTCTGGAGGCGTCTCCTGTACGCTGTCAGGGAAAGGTTTCCCTACAAGGAAGAACTTGTATGTCTGCCAGGCAAGTGGACCACTATGGAGAAGGGAATCCAGTACCTGAGGGAATTAGCCGTACGGGAGGTGATTTATGAGGACCCAGACAATGGACAAGTACCCACAGATCCAGATGAAGTCAAGTGTACACGACCCATGTGGCGGAAGTTTGTACGGAGTGCACCATCATCATATGCCAGCTCATTGGCAATAATGGCCTGGAAAAAGGATGAGGAACCCACAGTGGGTGATGTGGCTAAACAACTCCGGCAGTACGAAGAAAGCCTCTCCTCTTCCCTACAGGCCTGCGTCTCGTCTGTGGAGAAACTTTCTGAAAGCGTCCATCAACTAAAAGAGAATACTTTGGAGAAACTTTCTGAAAAGGTCCACCACCTTGAAGAGAGATTATTTTCCTCCCCACCTGAACGAACCAGGGTTCACCAACTAAAAGAGAATACTTTGGAGAAACTCTCTGAAGAGGTCCAGCAACTTAAAGAGAGTTTATTTTCCTCCCCTCCTGTACAAACCAATGTCTCTGCTATTAGGGGTAAGCGCTCATCCGTGCAAGGAAGACGATAAGGTGGATACACACCTCGTGCCATCCTGTGGTTTTACCTACGTGACCGTGGAGAAGACAT
This sequence comes from Oxyura jamaicensis, assembly GCF_011077185.1. Classification (NCBI taxonomy): domain Eukaryota; kingdom Metazoa; phylum Chordata; class Aves; order Anseriformes; family Anatidae; genus Oxyura; species Oxyura jamaicensis. The sequence continues at coordinate 2,327 of NW_023311920.1, forward strand.
GAGAAAATGGGATGGAAAATCCACCGCGACCCTAGAGGCACGGGTACGTGAGTTGCAAAAGAAAACAATAGGGAAAAAGGGAGTCTCTGAAAAGTTTGCTGCTCCAACTTCCAGCAGGCAGTCCTTTAAACACAGGAATGAAGATTCTGATGAGGATTAGAGGGGCCCTGCCTCCAGCCAGGGGGAGGAAAGGGACAATCGAGTTTATTGGACTGTGTGGATTCGATGGCCTGGCACATCAGACGCACAGAAGTATAAGGCTTTAGTAGACACCGGTGCACAATGTACTCTAATGCCATCAAGCTATACAGGGCCAGAGCCCATCAGTATTTATGGAGTGACGGGGGGATCCCAGCAATTAACTGTATTGGAAGCTGAACTGAGTCTAACTGGGAATGAGTGGCAAAAACACCGTATTGTGACTGGCCCGGATGCTCCATGCATCCTTGGCATAGACTATCTTAGAAGAGGATATTTCAAGGACCCAAAAGGGTTCCGCTGGGCTTTTGGCATAGCTGTCTTAGAGACAGAGGGCATTGAACAATTGTCTACCTTGCCCGGTCTCTCAGAGGACCCTTTTGTTGTGGGGTTGCTGAGGGTCGAAGAACAGCAAGTGCCAATTGCTACTACAACTGTGCACCGGCGGCAATATCACACCGACCGAGACTCCCTGATTCCCATCCATGAGCTAATTCGTCAACTGGAGAGCCAAGGAGTGATCAGCAAGACTCATTCACCTTTTAATAGTCCCATATGGCCAGTGCAAAAGTCTAATGGGGAGTGGAGACTAACCGTGGACTATCGTGGCCTGAATGAGGTCACACCACCACCACTGAGTGCTGCAGTGCCGGACATGCTAGAACTCCAGTACGAACTGGAATCAAAGGCAGCCAAGTGGTACGCCACAATTGATATCGCTAATGCATTTTTCTCCATCCCTCTAGCAGCAGAGTGCAGGCCACAGTTTGCTTTTACTTGGAGGGGAGTCCAATATACTTGGAATTGGCTGCCCCAGGGGTGGAAACATAGCCCTACAATTTGTCATGGACTGATCCAGTCTGCGCTGGAGCAGGGGGGAGCTCCTGAACACCTGCAGTACATCGATGACATCATTGTGTGGGGTGACACAGCAAAGGAAGTTTTTGAGAAAGGGAAGAAAATAATCCAAATCCTTCTGAAGGCCGGTTTTGCCATAAAACAAAATAAAGTTAAAGGACCTGCACAAGAGATCCAGTTTTTAGGAATAAAATGGCAAGATGGACGTCGTCAAATCCCAATGGATGTGATCAACAAAATAACAGCTATGTCTCCACCAACTAGCAAAAAGGAAACACAAACTTTCCTAGGTGTCGTGGGGTTTTGGAGAATGCACATTCCAAATTACAGTCTGATTGTAAACCCGCTCTACCAAGTAACCCGTAAGAAGAATGATTTTGAATGGGGCCCTGAGCAACGACAAGCTTTTGAACAAATTAAGCAGGAAATAGTTCATGCAGTAGCCTTTGGGCCAGTCCGAACGGGACCAGATGTAAAGAATGTGCTCTACACCGCAGCCAGGGAGAATGGCCCCACCGGGGCCTCTGGCAGAAAGAACCTGGGGAAACTCGAGGTCGACCCCTAGGCTTTTGGAGTCGGGGATACAGAGGATCTGAGGCCCGCTACACTCCAACCGAAAAGGAGATATTGGCGGCATATGAAGGAGTTCGATCTGCTTCGGAAGTGGTCGGTACTGAAGCACAGCTCCTCCTGGCACCCCGACTGCCAGTACTGGGCTGGATGTTCAAAGGAAGGGTCCCCTCTACACATCATGCAACTGATGCTACATGGAGCAAGTGGGTTGCACTGATTACTCAGCGGGCTCGAATAGGAAACCCCAGTCGTCCGGGAATCTTGGAAGTGATTATGGACTGGCCAGAAGGCAAATACTTTGGGATGTCATCAGAGGAGGAGGTGGTCCGTGCTGAAGAAGCTCCACTGTACAACAAGCTACCAGAAAATGAGAAGAGATATGCCCTATTCACTGATGGGTCCTGTCGCATTGTGGGAAAGCATCGGAGATGGAAAGCTGCTGTATGGAGTCCTACACGACGAGTTGCAGAAGCTGCTGAGGGAGAAGGTGAATCGAGTCAATTTGCAGAAGTGAAAGCCATCCAGCTGGCTTTAGATATTGCTGAACGAGAGAAGTGGCCAGATCTCTACCTATACACTGATTCATGGATGGTAGCAAATGCCCTTTGGGGGTGGATACAGCAATGGAAACAGAACAACTGGCAGCGCAGGGGCAAACCCATTTGGGCTGCTGCATTATGGCAAGATATTGCTGCCCGGGTAGAGAACCTGGTTGTAAAGGTACGCCATGTAGATGCCCATGTGCCCAAGAATCGGGCTACTGAAGAACATCAAAACAACCAGCAGGTGGATCAGGCTGCCAAGATTGAAGTGGCTCAGGTGGACCTGGACTGGCAATATAAGGGTGAACTATTTGTAGCCCGATGGGCCCATGAAACCTCGGGCCATCAAGGCAGAGATGCAACATACAGATGGGCTCGTGATCGAGGGGTGGACCTGACCATGGACACTATAGCACAGGTTATTCATGATTGTGAAACATGTGCTGTAATCAAGCAAGCCAAACGGTCAAAGCCTCTTTGGTACGGGGAACGATGGCTGAAATATAAATATGGAGAGGCCTGGCAGATTGATTACATCACACTCCCTCAAACCCGCAATGGTAAGCGCCACGTACTTACAATGGTGGAAGCAACCACCGGATGGCTGGAAACATATCCTGTGCCCCATGCCACCGCCCAGAACACTATCCTGGGCCTTGAAAAGCAAGTGCTATGGCGACATGGCACCCCAGAAAGAATTGAGTCAGAAAATGGGACTCATTTCCGAAACAACCTTATAGATACTTGGGCCAAAGGACATGGTATTGAGTGGGTATATCACATCCCCTATCACGCACCAGCCTCTGGTAAAGTTGAGCGATACAATGGACTGTTAAAGACTCCACTGAAAGCAATGGGTGCTGGGACATTCAAAAATTGGGATGCACATTTGGCAAAGGCCACCTGGTTAGTCAATACTAGGGGATCTGCCAACCGAGCTGGACCTGCCCAATCAAACCTGCTACGTACAGTAGAAGGGGATAAAGTTCCTGTAGTGCATGTAAGAAATATGCTAGGTAAAACAGTCTGGGCTACTCCTGCCTCAGGAAAAGGCAAACCCATTCGTGGGATTGCTTTTGCTCAAGGACCTGGATGCACTTGGTGGGTAATGCAAAAGAATGGGGAGGTCCGGTGTGTACCTCAAGGGGATTTAATACTGGGTGAGAATAGCCCATGAGTTGAGTTGTATTATGTTAATTATTATTAACACTGTGTGTCGTCATTACCATAGATGAAAATAGTGATTAACTAGAATGTATTGGAAAAAGTGTAACCTGAGCATGACATAAATGGTATGGAATAAGGGGTGGATATATGTCCTGGTTTCAGTTAGGACAGTTATTTTTCCTCCTAGTAGCTGGTAGGGTGCTATGTTTTGGATTAGGATGAGAAGAGTGCTGATAACATGCTGATGTTTTAATTGCTGCAGAGCACTGCTTATACTAAGCCAAGGACTTTTCAGCTTCTCACTCTGTCCTGCCAGCGGGCAGGCTGGGGGTGCAGCAAGAGCTGGGAGGGGACAGACCCAGGACAGCTGACCCAGACTGGCCAAAGGGGTATTCCATACCATCTGACGTCATGCTGAACAATATCTAGGGGTGGCTAGCCGGGGTGGGGGGGCCGGCTGCTCGGGGTTGGGCTGGGCATCGGTCAGCGGGTGGTGAGCAATTGCATTGTGCATCACTTGTTTGTACATATTATTATTATTATCATTATTATTTTCTATCTTAATAAACTGCCTTTATCTCAACCCACAGGCTTCACTTTCCCGTTTCTCTCCCCCATCCCAGAGAGGGAGGGGGGAGGGTGAGCGAACGGCTGTGTGGTGTTTAGCTGCCAGCCGGGTTAAACCACAACA
>NW_023311921.1:0-1063 GCF_011077185.1 Oxyura jamaicensis
TGTAGTGGGTTTATGTGACAAGGTTTTGGTAGCAGGGGGCCATAGGGGTGGCTTCTGTGAGAAGGATCTAGAAGCTGCCCCATGTTTGGTAAGGGCCCCACTGCTGACCAGAACTGAGCCAATAAGTGATGTTGTTTGCGCCTCTGTGAGAGCATATTTAAGACAGGGAAAAAAAAAACGCTGCGCCACACAGCAGCTGGGAGAGTGAGAGGAGTGAGGAACAGCCTTGCAGGCGCCAAGGTCAGTGAAGAAGGAGGGGGAGAGGTGCTCCAGGCGCCGGAGCAGAAGTCCCCTGCGGCCTGTGGTGAGGACCATGGTGAAGCAGGATGTCCCCCTGCAGCCCATGGAGTACCACGGTGGAGCAGGGTTCCACGCTGCAGCCCGTGGAGGAGACCACGGTGGAGCAGGTGGCCCTGCACCGACGGAGACTGCGGCCTGTGGAAGACCCCTGCCGGAGCAGATTCCGGGCCGGACCTGCAGCCCGTGGAGAGGAGACCACGCAGGAGCAGGTGACCTGGCAGGAGCTGCTGCCCGTGGGGGACCCAGGTTGGAGCAGTTTGCTCCCGAGGGATGGACCCCGTGGTACGGACCCATATCTGGAGCAGTTCTTGAAGAGCTGCTGCCTGTGGGAAGCCCACGCTGGATCAGTTCAGCAAGGACTGCATCCCGTGGGTGGGACCCCACAGCACAGGGGACGAGAGTGACCAAGAAGGAGCGGCAGAGAAGAATTTCTATAGACTGACCATAGCCCCCATGTCCCCGTTCCCCTGCGCCGCTCGGGGGGAGGAGGTGGAAGAGGGTGGATGGGGGGGAAGGTGCTTTTGGTTTCTTTCCTTTGTTTCTCACTTCTCTAGCTCGTTTGTAATAGGCAATAAATCTTACTATCTCCCTATGCTGAGTCTGTTTTGCCCATCACAATAATTACTGCACGATCTCCTCGTCCTTATCTCAACCCTTGAGCCCCTTTCATCGTATTTTCTCCCTGTTCCTCTTTGAGGAGGGGGAGTGAGAGAGCGGTTGTGGTGGAGCTCGGTCACCCACCCGAGTGAAACCATCACAGTCC
>NW_023311922.1:0-6087 GCF_011077185.1 Oxyura jamaicensis
GGAATGGAATGGAATGGAATGGAATGGAATGGAATGGAATGGAATGGTTTGGTTGAGTTGGAAGGGACCTTCAGGGATCATCTAGTCTGACTGCCTGACCTCTTCTGGGCTAATCAGAACTTAAAGAGTCATACAATCATAGAATCACAGAATCATACAATGGCTTGTGTTGGAATGGAATGTAAAAGTCATATAACTCCACCCCCTCTTCCACAGGCAGAGTTGCCAGCCACTGGAGTGTCATTGAGGGCATTGTCTTAAAGTCTCTTGAACACTCACAGGTATGGGGCATCAACCACCTCACTAGGAATCCTGTTCCAGTGTTTGACCAACCTCATAGTAAATATATTTTTTTTCCTTATAGCAAGTCTTATTTTACCCCGACAGCCTTGTGGTATTCCCCCACATGCTGTCACTGGTTACCAAGGAGAAGAGATTAGCACCTCCCCTCCACTTTCTCTTCTCAGGAAGCTGTAGATAGCAATGAGGTCACCTTTTAGGTCTCTTTTCTACAAACTAGACAACCAAAGTACACTCAGTTTCTCCTCATAAGACATGCCTTGCAGCCCTTTTGCCCGCTTTGTTGCCCTCCTCTGGATGAATTCAAGTTCCTTAACATCGTTTTTATATTGTGGAGCCCAGAACTTCACACAGTATTCAAGGTGAGCCACACACACATTAAATATATCAGGAGAATCACTTATTTTGACTAGTTGGCTATGTTGTGTTTAATGCTCCCCAAAATGTGGTTTGCTCTCTTGGCTGCCAGGGCACATTACTGACTCATGCTGGGACTATTGCTGGCCAGCACCCTCAGATCCCTATCTTCTGTGATGCTCTCCAGCCACTCATCTACCAGTTTGTACAATTGGGCAATCTGATGATCCATTGAAGCCCAATGCTTCAATGTATCTAGATCCCTCTGCAAGGCATAAAAATGTTAACTAAGACTGGCCCTGGAATTGAGCCCTGGGCTACACCACTAGTGACTGGCTGCCAGCCAGGTGTAGCCCCATTCACTACGAACCTTTGAGCTCTACCACTGAGCTAGTTCATCACCAAGTGTAGCATGAACCTGCTTATTTAGGAGCTGGACAACTTGTCCAGAAGGATGTTGTGAGGGGTAGAATCAAATAATCAAACAATCAATAATTGTTTTACTGAATTCACTGCTCCACATCATCCTGGAAAGAATGAAAATGTTAATGTGAATTTGATTCAGCTTATAGACAATAAAAAATAATGAATAAAAGGTTAGGAAAAAGCAGGTAGTAAAATTGTTAACTCACTTTTTCTATATGCATAACATACATTTGTCTAATTCTTTTTTTTTTTTTTTAAAAAAAAAAAAAAGTTTATTTATTCTCCCCTGTCTATATTCCTTTATATATAATGCAATTCCCTCTTTCTAAAGTAAAGCACAATGTCATTTCAAACCAAAGTTGGGATGTTCTGTTCCTAGTCCTTACTTATTCACTGCCCTGAATAAATGGTTCTTAATGCACAGTTACTCAATATTTTTGTTTCATTCTCATTGCTTAAGGTATGTCTGCAAGCCAAATTTATTGCACACTATTTAAGCCATACTCACAAGGCAACTTTGTTGATTGTATTATGGATTTTCTCATAGTGATTTCCACTGATGTATATGAACACTTCACAAAAAATTTATCTTTACCACTCTCCAGAGTAAGGTCACTGGAAGGGAAGAAGTGGTGGTGCTGAAAGGTTATATTATCACCTTGGTATCGAACTGAACCATCTAATTTCTATGGTCAAAGATACCCATTAATTTTGGGTGACCAGAAGATATTCAAGCACACAATTTTTTAATTATTTTTTTAAAGTAATCCAATTTTTCAAAATGATTAAAAGGCCAGGTTCAACAAAGAAGCTGGGTGCTACTGATATCGTAGCTGTGATCTACAATTCACAATTAAAAGGAAGGATCCTAGTGCAGAGCTAGAGACATGAAAAGGTAGACTAAAAATAAACAAATAAACAGGCTAAAAATCCCTCTGTCTATCAAGTCAGAGCTAACTAGTAGATATAATGGAGAATACACATTGACTGAAGCAGCACTTCCTTAATTTCGTTCAGAGATGCAAAGGAAGATGCAAATCTGTACTGAAGTTCTGCAGTGTTTTTTGTAATTACATGAAAATCTCAGAATATTTTGAAAGAAGGCATTATTTTTAGGCCTCCTTTTCATATAACTAATTCATAGACAGAATACTTCATTGAGAAGTGAAGTTTGAGCCCTGAAGGAATTAAACTTGAAAAAACTGATGTTGTTTTATTGTTCTAGAAAAATGAGTTGTCTACACTTTGCTATAGAATATATTACATGATGGTACTATCAACTTACACTGAACTTGGACAGTGTAGCTGAAGAAAAAATGCCAAACAGTATGCTCTAGCAAGATGAATAAATACTGATTCTGTATATCTTACATTATAATATAAAAACAATATATATAACACATTATGTTTAATATATTGACATATTCACATATATATAACATACCTACATATAACATATATAATGTATATGGCATATCAAGTATAGCATATATACATATAAAAAAAAATGTGTATGTATACATTTTCAGCCCAAGTAGAGACGATAAATATACCTATTTTTTTTCTGTGTTTTTAAGACATTTTAAAGTCATTTCCAATGAAATAATAATTGCTTAAGAAGAAAAGAGACTTGAACTATATTTTCCATTGTCACTTTTTCATAATGTACATTACATAGTTCTGAATAGATAATTTGTTGGAGTACTAAAGTGGGAAACATTTCAAAAAAAAAAAAGGCCAAGTGTAAAGTCTTGCACCTGGGTCAGGACAATCCCAAGCACAAATACAGGCTGGGCAGAGGTTGTATAGAGAACAGCCCTGAGGATAAGGACCTGGAGGTGTTGCTTTATTAAAAATGGAACATGAGCTGGCAATGCACACCTGCAGTCCAGAAAACCAACAGTATCCTGGGCTGTATCAAAAGAAGCATGGCCAGCAGGTCAAGAGAGCTGATTCTCCCTCTCTGCTATGCTGTCTAAAGATGCCACCTGGAGTACCGTGTTCAGATCTGGGACCACCAACAAAAAAAGGATGTGGACTTATTCAGGCAAGTCCAGATGATGATCACAAGGATGATTAAAGCGCTGGAGCTCCTCTCCTGTGAAGAGAGGCTGAGGGAGTAGGGGTTGTTCAACCTGGATAAAAGGTTCTAGGGAGACTTTATAGCAGCCTTCCAGTACCTAAAGGGTGCCTACAGGAAAGCTGGTGTGGGACCCTTTGTCAGAGAATATAGTGACAGCACAAGGAGTAATGGCTTTGAACTAAAAGAGGGTATATTTAGGTTAGATATGAGGAAGAAATTCTCCTGAAATTTCTTCAGGAGTGGTGAGGCACTGGAACATGTTGCCCAGGGAAGCTGTGAATGCCCCATCCCTGGATGTGTTTAAGGCCAGGCTGGATGCTTTGAGCAACCTGGTCTAGTGGGAGGTGTCCCTGCCCATGGCAGTGGGGTTAGAATTCGATGATCTTTAAGGTCCCTTCCAACCCAAACCATTCTGGGATTCTACAGTGATTCTATGATGGACCTGTGAAGACCTTCAACTTGAACATTGATATTGCAATTGCATCATTACCAAATATATTTTTCACTGATCACACAGCAATTTATCTGTATACTTAGTATGAGGTGGTCATATCACTGGACTATTTTCTTGAGTTTCCAGTTCAGATTCATAGCTGTAGGGTTTGATTATGGAAACACTTTTCCAAAAATCAGTAGGTAATCACACCATCCAGCTTCAGTTTTAAAACACTGTTTAAAATTTCCTAAAACTATGGGAAAATTAACCCAAAATTTCTGATATTTAATGAGTTAATTTTCTCCATTCAGAGCCATTAGCTGAAGCCTATCAAGCTTTGCCATGCTCCTTGCAACTTTTTCTTCTTTCTCTTGCTCTTTCTACTGACTGCCCTGTGCTATGCCTGAAAAGGCTACTCACACTGCTCTCTGTTCTTGTTAAGCACTGCAGCACTGCTTAGATCCAGCATGTCAGTTGTGAATGAGGTTTCCTCTAGCACTGGCAACTGATTCTATCCTACAGGGGATAGGGTATTCTCAAACTTCTTCTCCTGTCTCTCAGATCATAAACATTCTTAAACACCTACTTTCACACGATTTCTTACAAAGTCTACTGCCTTTTCATTCTCTTTCTGGGCTATAATTTGTTCTCCCTGTTCCTGGAATTTTGAACCTTATTTCAGAATGAGTTTGGCTAGGTGTAGCTAGTCAGCCAAAACAAAACAAAACAAAACAAAAAACAGAAATAATAATTTTCTTTTATTTATAACGTCATAATCTTTTAACAGAATTGCTTCTCATAGAAGATCAGTACTTTTCTTAATAATAAATAAATAAATAACTTTTTTTTTTTTTTTTTTTTTTTTTAATTCCCCCTCATTTCACTTACTTTCAACAGGACACACTTATTTCTTCAGGTTCCTTCCCCTCTGAATTTCCATGGAGGAGTGAAATTTCAGGGTTAACATTCATTTTATTGCTTACACAATAAACTTATGAATGCCTCATGAATCACATTCAGCAAGATTGTAAATTTAAAAAGTTGCAGAGATAAAGATACCTCATAATCAATTTGTCTGGCATGTGTAAGATGTCTATACTCCTGTGCAGATCACATGTAAGTCCTGTATATGTACACATAAAACAGAGATGTTAAAATTTACAAGACCTTACACTTATTAGTACAGGGAAAACAAACAAACAGCTTTTAATAAGTTATATTTCTTCCCAGAAAAAAACAAACAAACAAACAGAAAAAAAAACACTCTTTTTTACTCAGTATTAAAGCAACAGTATAAGACTCCAAGTTGTTCAATGCAAGAATATTATTTTTTTACATTATTTTATTATTATTATAATTACAAGTATATATTTAAAGCTTTCCTCTGTTTTAAATTAAATTTAATCAGACTTACAACGGAACATGTAACACTTCATTCTAGTATGAAACTTTCATAAAAACTGTCTTGATTTTAAAGCAGAATGACAAATATCATTAAGATTAGACTTTTTAATATATTATTTACCTTATATATAATATTTTTTTATTATTATTATTTTTCCTATCAAGAAAAAAGACCTGTGATATGAGTATGGCACACAACCTGCATGAGTCTGCAAGGAGAATTGTGTATAAAAACATTAATAGATGACTTCCAAGAAACTAATTTATCAATGATAATATTAAGATATATAAATTTGAAAACACTTTTCTTTTTTTTTTTTTTTTCAAAATGAAAAGATAAAGTATATGATTTGCATTTTTTTTTCTTCAAATCATACAAAAACATTCTCCTTTGCAATTAGATTATAGCTGCTATTACTAAGCCAAAACTATTTTCAAGGTTGTCGTTTTGAAGATTTTAAAATAAAGCTCTATCAGGAAATTTGGATGTGACTGTAACTTTCATCACAAGTATAACTAATCTCCATAACAATGACACTGTCATTGGAACAATTTTCTTGCTCATATTTATTAGAAAATCTTTGTCAGGGCAATTTTTTTCTCAGAAAGAAATATGAAGTCATGTTTTTATCAGCATCAGTTTTCTGCAACACTGTAGACATAAACATACTGAAATGATTATTCCAGACCTACAGTGTTTTATACACTTGCAATATCTAAAACATAAATATTATCTAAAGCTTTTTTTTTTTTTTTTTTTTAATAATTGGAAATGCATAAAATACTATATAATTTTAAAATATTGGTCACATTATAGTAGAACATGATAAAATGAGAAACATCTTTTTTATTTCAGTATAATTAGATCAGATATTTAGGGGTACAAATGTGACAAGCTGCATTCATTTTAAAATACTACTTATGTAAAGTAATAAAGATAGGTTTCTCTCTGTAGTCTCAGTAAAACGTTTTTGTTTTGGTGTTAATTTATTTGGCTTCATTATTTGTGCCTAGTGAGATGACAGGTATAGAGATCTTTTCTTTTCTTTTCTTTTCTTTTCTTTTCTTTTCTTTTCTTTTC
>NW_023311923.1:0-6087 GCF_011077185.1 Oxyura jamaicensis
GGAATGGAATGGAATGGAATGGAATGGAATGGAATGGAATGGAATGGTTTGGTTGAGTTGGAAGGGACCTTCAGGGATCATCTAGTCTGACTGCCTGACCTCTTCTGGGCTAATCAGAACTTAAAGAGTCATACAATCATAGAATCACAGAATCATACAATGGCTTGTGTTGGAATGGAATGTAAAAGTCATATAACTCCACCCCCTCTTCCACAGGCAGAGTTGCCAGCCACTGGAGTGTCATTGAGGGCATTGTCTTAAAGTCTCTTGAACACTCACAGGTATGGGGCATCAACCACCTCACTAGGAATCCTGTTCCAGTGTTTGACCAACCTCATAGTAAATATATTTTTTTTCCTTATAGCAAGTCTTATTTTACCCCGACAGCCTTGTGGTATTCCCCCACATGCTGTCACTGGTTACCAAGGAGAAGAGATTAGCACCTCCCCTCCACTTTCTCTTCTCAGGAAGCTGTAGATAGCAATGAGGTCACCTTTTAGGTCTCTTTTCTACAAACTAGACAACCAAAGTACACTCAGTTTCTCCTCATAAGACATGCCTTGCAGCCCTTTTGCCCGCTTTGTTGCCCTCCTCTGGATGAATTCAAGTTCCTTAACATCGTTTTTATATTGTGGAGCCCAGAACTTCACACAGTATTCAAGGTGAGCCACACACACATTAAATATATCAGGAGAATCACTTATTTTGACTAGTTGGCTATGTTGTGTTTAATGCTCCCCAAAATGTGGTTTGCTCTCTTGGCTGCCAGGGCACATTACTGACTCATGCTGGGACTATTGCTGGCCAGCACCCTCAGATCCCTATCTTCTGTGATGCTCTCCAGCCACTCATCTACCAGTTTGTACAATTGGGCAATCTGATGATCCATTGAAGCCCAATGCTTCAATGTATCTAGATCCCTCTGCAAGGCATAAAAATGTTAACTAAGACTGGCCCTGGAATTGAGCCCTGGGCTACACCACTAGTGACTGGCTGCCAGCCAGGTGTAGCCCCATTCACTACGAACCTTTGAGCTCTACCACTGAGCTAGTTCATCACCAAGTGTAGCATGAACCTGCTTATTTAGGAGCTGGACAACTTGTCCAGAAGGATGTTGTGAGGGGTAGAATCAAATAATCAAACAATCAATAATTGTTTTACTGAATTCACTGCTCCACATCATCCTGGAAAGAATGAAAATGTTAATGTGAATTTGATTCAGCTTATAGACAATAAAAAATAATGAATAAAAGGTTAGGAAAAAGCAGGTAGTAAAATTGTTAACTCACTTTTTCTATATGCATAACATACATTTGTCTAATTCTTTTTTTTTTTTTTTAAAAAAAAAAAAAAGTTTATTTATTCTCCCCTGTCTATATTCCTTTATATATAATGCAATTCCCTCTTTCTAAAGTAAAGCACAATGTCATTTCAAACCAAAGTTGGGATGTTCTGTTCCTAGTCCTTACTTATTCACTGCCCTGAATAAATGGTTCTTAATGCACAGTTACTCAATATTTTTGTTTCATTCTCATTGCTTAAGGTATGTCTGCAAGCCAAATTTATTGCACACTATTTAAGCCATACTCACAAGGCAACTTTGTTGATTGTATTATGGATTTTCTCATAGTGATTTCCACTGATGTATATGAACACTTCACAAAAAATTTATCTTTACTACTCTCCAGAGTAAGGTCACTGGAAGGGAAGAAGTGGTGGTGCTGAAAGGTTATATTATCACCTTGGTATCGAACTGAACCATCTAATTTCTATGGTCAAAGATACCCATTAATTTTGGGTGACCAGAAGATATTCAAGCACACAATTTTTTAATTATTTTTTTAAAGTAATCCAATTTTTCAAAATGATTAAAAGGCCAGGTTCAACAAAGAAGCTGGGTGCTACTGATATCGTAGCTGTGATCTACAATTCACAATTAAAAGGAAGGATCCTAGTGCAGAGCTAGAGACATGAAAAGGTAGACTAAAAATAAACAAATAAACAGGCTAAAAATCCCTCTGTCTATCAAGTCAGAGCTAACTAGTAGATATAATGGAGAATACACATTGACTGAAGCAGCACTTCCTTAATTTCGTTCAGAGATGCAAAGGAAGATGCAAATCTGTACTGAAGTTCTGCAGTGTTTTTTGTAATTACATGAAAATCTCAGAATATTTTGAAAGAAGGCATTATTTTTAGGCCTCCTTTTCATATAACTAATTCATAGACAGAATACTTCATTGAGAAGTGAAGTTTGAGCCCTGAAGGAATTAAACTTGAAAAAACTGATGTTGTTTTATTGTTCTAGAAAAATGAGTTGTCTACACTTTGCTATAGAATATATTACATGATGGTACTATCAACTTACACTGAACTTGGACAGTGTAGCTGAAGAAAAAATGCCAAACAGTATGCTCTAGCAAGATGAATAAATACTGATTCTGTATATCTTACATTATAATATAAAAACAATATATATAACACATTATGTTTAATATATTGACATATTCACATATATATAACATACCTACATATAACATATATAATGTATATGGCATATCAAGTATAGCATATATACATATAAAAAAAAATGTGTATGTATACATTTTCAGCCCAAGTAGAGACGATAAATATACCTATTTTTTTTTCTGTGTTTTTAAGACATTTTAAAGTCATTTCCAATGAAATAATAATTGCTTAAGAAGAAAAGAGACTTGAACTATATTTTCCATTGTCACTTTTTCATAATGTACATTACATAGTTCTGAATAGATAATTTGTTGGAGTACTAAAGTGGGAAACATTTCAAAAAAAAAAAGGCCAAGTGTAAAGTCTTGCACCTGGGTCAGGACAATCCCAAGCACAAATACAGGCTGGGCAGAGGTTGTATAGAGAACAGCCCTGAGGATAAGGACCTGGAGGTGTTGCTTTATTAAAAATGGAACATGAGCTGGCAATGCACACCTGCAGTCCAGAAAACCAACAGTATCCTGGGCTGTATCAAAAGAAGCATGGCCAGCAGGTCAAGAGAGCTGATTCTCCCTCTCTGCTATGCTGTCTAAAGATGCCACCTGGAGTACCGTGTTCAGATCTGGGACCACCAACAAAAAAAGGATGTGGACTTATTCAGGCAAGTCCAGATGATGATCACAAGGATGATTAAAGCGCTGGAGCTCCTCTCCTGTGAAGAGAGGCTGAGGGAGTAGGGGTTGTTCAACCTGGATAAAAGGTTCTAGGGAGACTTTATAGCAGCCTTCCAGTACCTAAAGGGTGCCTACAGGAAAGCTGGTGTGGGACCCTTTGTCAGAGAATATAGTGACAGCACAAGGAGTAATGGCTTTGAACTAAAAGAGGGTATATTTAGGTTAGATATGAGGAAGAAATTCTCCTGAAATTTCTTCAGGAGTGGTGAGGCACTGGAACATGTTGCCCAGGGAAGCTGTGAATGCCCCATCCCTGGATGTGTTTAAGGCCAGGCTGGATGCTTTGAGCAACCTGGTCTAGTGGGAGGTGTCCCTGCCCATGGCAGTGGGGTTAGAATTCGATGATCTTTAAGGTCCCTTCCAACCCAAACCATTCTGGGATTCTACAGTGATTCTATGATGGACCTGTGAAGACCTTCAACTTGAACATTGATATTGCAATTGCATCATTACCAAATATATTTTTCACTGATCACACAGCAATTTATCTGTATACTTAGTATGAGGTGGTCATATCACTGGACTATTTTCTTGAGTTTCCAGTTCAGATTCATAGCTGTAGGGTTTGATTATGGAAACACTTTTCCAAAAATCAGTAGGTAATCACACCATCCAGCTTCAGTTTTAAAACACTGTTTAAAATTTCCTAAAACTATGGGAAAATTAACCCAAAATTTCTGATATTTAATGAGTTAATTTTCTCCATTCAGAGCCATTAGCTGAAGCCTATCAAGCTTTGCCATGCTCCTTGCAACTTTTTCTTCTTTCTCTTGCTCTTTCTACTGACTGCCCTGTGCTATGCCTGAAAAGGCTACTCACACTGCTCTCTGTTCTTGTTAAGCACTGCAGCACTGCTTAGATCCAGCATGTCAGTTGTGAATGAGGTTTCCTCTAGCACTGGCAACTGATTCTATCCTACAGGGGATAGGGTATTCTCAAACTTCTTCTCCTGTCTCTCAGATCATAAACATTCTTAAACACCTACTTTCACACGATTTCTTACAAAGTCTACTGCCTTTTCATTCTCTTTCTGGGCTATAATTTGTTCTCCCTGTTCCTGGAATTTTGAACCTTATTTCAGAATGAGTTTGGCTAGGTGTAGCTAGTCAGCCAAAACAAAACAAAACAAAACAAAAAACAGAAATAATAATTTTCTTTTATTTATAACGTCATAATCTTTTAACAGAATTGCTTCTCATAGAAGATCAGTACTTTTCTTAATAATAAATAAATAAATAACTTTTTTTTTTTTTTTTTTTTTTTTTAATTCCCCCTCATTTCACTTACTTTCAACAGGACACACTTATTTCTTCAGGTTCCTTCCCCTCTGAATTTCCATGGAGGAGTGAAATTTCAGGGTTAACATTCATTTTATTGCTTACACAATAAACTTATGAATGCCTCATGAATCACATTCAGCAAGATTGTAAATTTAAAAAGTTGCAGAGATAAAGATACCTCATAATCAATTTGTCTGGCATGTGTAAGATGTCTATACTCCTGTGCAGATCACATGTAAGTCCTGTATATGTACACATAAAACAGAGATGTTAAAATTTACAAGACCTTACACTTATTAGTACAGGGAAAACAAACAAACAGCTTTTAATAAGTTATATTTCTTCCCAGAAAAAAACAAACAAACAAACAGAAAAAAAAACACTCTTTTTTACTCAGTATTAAAGCAACAGTATAAGACTCCAAGTTGTTCAATGCAAGAATATTATTTTTTTACATTATTTTATTATTATTATAATTACAAGTATATATTTAAAGCTTTCCTCTGTTTTAAATTAAATTTAATCAGACTTACAACGGAACATGTAACACTTCATTCTAGTATGAAACTTTCATAAAAACTGTCTTGATTTTAAAGCAGAATGACAAATATCATTAAGATTAGACTTTTTAATATATTATTTACCTTATATATAATATTTTTTTATTATTATTATTTTTCCTATCAAGAAAAAAGACCTGTGATATGAGTATGGCACACAACCTGCATGAGTCTGCAAGGAGAATTGTGTATAAAAACATTAATAGATGACTTCCAAGAAACTAATTTATCAATGATAATATTAAGATATATAAATTTGAAAACACTTTTCTTTTTTTTTTTTTTTTCAAAATGAAAAGATAAAGTATATGATTTGCATTTTTTTTTCTTCAAATCATACAAAAACATTCTCCTTTGCAATTAGATTATAGCTGCTATTACTAAGCCAAAACTATTTTCAAGGTTGTCGTTTTGAAGATTTTAAAATAAAGCTCTATCAGGAAATTTGGATGTGACTGTAACTTTCATCACAAGTATAACTAATCTCCATAACAATGACACTGTCATTGGAACAATTTTCTTGCTCATATTTATTAGAAAATCTTTGTCAGGGCAATTTTTTTCTCAGAAAGAAATATGAAGTCATGTTTTTATCAGCATCAGTTTTCTGCAACACTGTAGACATAAACATACTGAAATGATTATTCCAGACCTACAGTGTTTTATACACTTGCAATATCTAAAACATAAATATTATCTAAAGCTTTTTTTTTTTTTTTTTTTTAATAATTGGAAATGCATAAAATACTATATAATTTTAAAATATTGGTCACATTATAGTAGAACATGATAAAATGAGAAACATCTTTTTTATTTCAGTATAATTAGATCAGATATTTAGGGGTACAAATGTGACAAGCTGCATTCATTTTAAAATACTACTTATGTAAAGTAATAAAGATAGGTTTCTCTCTGTAGTCTCAGTAAAACGTTTTTGTTTTGGTGTTAATTTATTTGGCTTCATTATTTGTGCCTAGTGAGATGACAGGTATAGAGATCTTTTCTTTTCTTTTCTTTTCTTTTCTTTTCTTTTCTTTTCTTTTC
>NW_023311924.1:0-5749 GCF_011077185.1 Oxyura jamaicensis
TCTACCAGCTACTGGGAGGATAATTAACTCTCTCCTAGCTAAAACCAGGACATATATCCACCCCTTATTCCATACCATTTATGTCATGCTCAGGTTACACCCTTTCCAATAGATTCCATTTGACCACCATTTTCATTTATAATATATATATAGAATGTCCACTGAGTTTGCATAGTCCATGACTGACTTCAGGCTCCATCTCATTGCAGTCTTTCAGGGCAGAAGAGATGGTGTGTGATGTTGGAATGTCACACGTTGAAGCCCGTTCTCATTCCACTGCATCACTTTGTTTGTCCAATTCTATTAAAATCCATTCATCAATATCTGCGTAGTTGTTATTGTGATACCATTAGTAGGACATTGACATATAGGAATCATAGTAGTGATGACATACAGTATTATATAATTAACATAATACAGTCCAACTCATGGGCTTCTTTCACCCAGTATTAAATCCCCTTGAGGTACACACTGGACTTCCCCATTCTTTTGCATTACCCACCAAGTGCATCCAGGTCCCTGAGCAAAAGCAATCCCACGAATGGGTTTGCCTTTTCCTGAGGCAGGAGTAGCCCAGACTGTCTTTCCCAGCATGTTTTTTACATGCACTAGAGGAACTTTATCCCCTTCTACAGTATGTAGCAGGTTTGATTGGGCAGGTCCAGCTCGGTTGGCAGATCCCCTAGTATTGACTAACCAGGTGGCCTTTGCCAAATGTGCATCCCAATTTCTGAATGTCCCAGCACCCATTGCTTTCAGTGTAGTCTTTAACAGTCCATTGTATCGCTCAACCTTACCGGAGGCTGGTGCATGATAGGGGATGTGATACACCCACTCAATACCATGTTCTTTGGCCCAAGTGTCTATAAGGTTGTTTCGGAAATGAGTCCCATTGTCTGACTCAATTCTTTCTGGGGTGCCATGTCGCCATAGCACTTGCTTTTCAAGGCCCAGGATAGTGTTCCGGGCAGTGGCATGGGGCACAGGATATGTTTCCAGCCATCCGGTGGTTGCTTCCACCATTGTAAGTACGTGGCGCTTACCATTGCGGGTTTGAGGGAGTGTGATGTAATCAATCTGCCAGGCCTCTCCATATTTATATTTCAGCCATTGTCCTCCATACCAAAGAGGCTTTGATCGTTTGGCTTGCTTGATTGCAGCACATGTTTCACAATCATGAATAACCTGTGCTATAGTGTCCATGGTCAGGTCCACCCCTCGATCACAAGCCCATCTGTGTGTTGCATCTCTGCCTTGATGGCCTGAGGTTTCATGGGCCCATCGGGCTATAAATAATTCACCCTTATGTTGCCAGTACAAATCCACCTGAGCCACTTCAATCTTAGCAGCCTGATCCACCTGCTGGTTGTTCTGACGTTCTTCAGTAGCCCGATTTTTGGGTACATGAGCATCTACATGGCGTACCTTTACAACCAGGTTCTCTATCCGGGCAGCAATATCTTGCCACAACGCAGCAGCCCAGATGGGTTTGCCCCTGCGCTGCCAGTTGCTCTGTTTCCATTGCTGTAACCACCCCCACAGGGCATTTGCTACCATCCATGAATCAGTATAGAGATAGAGAACTGGCCATTTTTCTCGTTCAGCAATATCTAAAGCCAGCTGGATGGCTTTTACTTCTGCAAATTGACTCAATTCACCTTCTCCCTCAGCAGCTTCTGCAACTCGTCGTGTAGGACTCCATACAGCAGCCTTCCATCTCCGATGTTTTCCCACAATACGACAGGACCCATCAGTGAACAGGGCATATCTCTTCTCATTTTCTGGTAGCTTGTTGTACAGTGGGGCTTCTTCAGCACGGACCACCTCCTCCTCTGATGACATTCCAAAGTATTTGCCTTCCGGCCAGTCCATAATCACTTCCAAGATTCCTGGGCGACTGGGGTTTCCTATTCGAGTCCACTGAGTAATCAGTGCAACCCACTTGCTCCATGTAGCGTCAGCTGCATGATGTGTAGAGGGGACCCTTCCTTTGAACATCCAGCCCAGTACTGGCAGTCGGGGTGCCAGAAGGAGCTGCACTTCAGTATCAACCACTTCCGAAGCAGATCGAACTCCTTCATATGCTGCCAATATCTCCTTTTCAGTTGGCGTGTAGTGAGCCTCGGATCCTCTGTATCCCCGACTCCAAAACCCTAGGGGTCGACCTCGAGTTTCCCCAGGCTCTTTCTGCCAGAGGCTCCAGGTGGGGCCATTCTCCCCGGCTGCGGTGTAGAGCACATTCTTTACATCTGGTCCTGTTCAGACTGGCCCAAGGGCTACTGCATGAACTATTTCTTGCTTAATTTTTTCAAAGGCTTGTCGTTGCTCAGGGCCCCATTCAAAATCATTCTTCTTACGAGTTACTTGGTAGAGCGGGTTTACAATCAGACTGTAATTTGGAATGTGCATTCTCCAAAACTGCACGACACCTAGGAAAGTTTGTGTTTCTTTTTTGCTGGTTGGTGGAGACATAGCTGTTATTTTGTTGATCACATCCATTGGGATTTGACGACGTCCATCTTGCCATTTTATTCCTAAAAACTGGATCTCTCGTGCAGGTCCTTTAACTTTATTTTGTTTTATGGCAAAACCGGCCTTCAGAAGGATTTGGACTATTTTCTTCCCTTTCTCAAAAACTTCCTTTGCTGTGTCACCCCACACAATGATGTCATCGATGTACTGCAGGTGTTCAGGAGCTCCCCCCTGCTCCAGTGCAGACTGGATCAGTCCATGGCAAATTGTAGGGCTGTGTACCCCTGGGGCAGCCGATTCCAGGTGTATTGGGCACCCCTCCAAGTGAAAGCAAACTGTGGCTTGCACTCTGCTGCTGGAGGGATGGAAAAAAATGCATTAGTGATATCAGTTGTGGCGTACCACTTGGATGCCTTTGATTCCAGTTCGTACTGGAGTTCTAGCATGTCTGGCACTGCAGCACTCAGTGGTGGTGTAACTTCATTCAGGCCACGATAGTCCACTGTTAGTCTCCACTCACCATTAGACTTTCGCACTGGCCAGATGGGACTATTAAAAGGTGAATGAGTCTTGCTGATCACTCCTTGGCTCTCCAGTTGATGAATTAGCTTATGGATGGGAATTAAGGAGTCTCGGTTGGTGCGGTGTTGCCGCCGGTGCACGGTTGTAGTAGCAATTGGCACTTGTTGTTCTTTGACCCTCAGCAGCCCCACAACAGAAGGGTCCTCTGAGAGACCAGGCAAGGTAGACAATTGTTCAACGCCCTCTGTCTCTAAGGCAGCTATGCCAAAAGCCCACCGGAACCCTTTTGGGTCCTTGAAAAATCCTCTCTTGAGATAGTCTATGCCAAGGATGCATGGAGCATCTGGGCCAGTCACAATACGGTGCTTTTGCCATTCATTCCCAGTTAGACTCACTTCAGCTTCCAATACAGTTAATTGCTGGGATCCTCCCGTCACTCCATAAATACTGATGGGCTCTGGCCCTGTATAGCTTGATGGCATTAGAGTACATTGTGCACCGGTGTCTACTAAAGCCTTATACTTCTGTGCATCTGATGTGCCAGGCCATCGAATCCACACAGTCCAATAAACTCAATTGTCCCTTTCCTCCCCCTGGCTGGAGGCAGGGCCTCTCTAATTTCTGTGTCTGGAGGACTGCCCGCTGGATGTTGTGGCAGCAAGTTTCTCAGAGAACCCCTTTTTCCTGCTTGTTTTTCCTTGCAACTCATGTACCCAGGCCTCTAGGGTTGAGGTAGATTTTCCATCCCATTTTCTCATGTCCTCTCCATGGTCACGTAGGTAAAACCACAGGGTGGCACGGGGTGTGTACCCCCTGTATCGTCTTCTTTGCACAAAAGGGCGCTTACCCCTAATAGCTGAGACACTGGTTCGTTCAGGTGGGGAGGAAAATAATCTCTCTTCAGGGTGCTGAACCTTTTCAGAAAGTTTCTCCAAAGTATTCTCTTTTAGTTGATGGACGCTTTCAGAAAGTTTCTCCACAGCTGAGACGCAGGCCTGTAGGGAAGAAGAGAGGCTTTCTTCGTACTGCCGGAGTTGTTTAGCCACATCACCCACTGTGGGTGCCTCATCCTCTTTCCAGGCCATTATTGCCAATGAGCTGGCATATGATGATGGTGCACTCCGTACAAACTTCCGCCACATGGGTCGTGTACACCTGACGTCATCTGGATCTGTGGATATTTGTTCATTGTCTAGGTCCTCATAGATCACCTCCTGTATGGCTAATTCCCTCAGGTACTGGATTCCCTTCTCCATAGTGGTCCATTTGCCTGGAAGACATACAACTTCTTCCTTGTAGGGATACCTTTCCCTCACAGCTGATAGGAGACGCCTCCAGAGGCTGTAAGGTCGTACTCCATCTCCAATTGCTTTGTCAATGCCTGAATCTCTAGCAAGGGATCCCAGCCGCCTGGCTTCCTTGCCGTCTAATTCCACACAATTGGCTCCAGTGTCCCAGCACCGGAGCAGCCAGGTGACAAGCTGCTCGCCTATACAGCGACTGAAATCTTTTCGCACATCTCGTAGCTCATGCTCATTTAGGTTTCGGCTGGATACTGCTGTTTTTGCGACATCTTCATCCTCCTGCTCCTCTAATAGCCCGGCGTCGTCTTCTCTACACCTAGACCTAGCAGAAGACTCTCTGCGTTCTAAACGGCCTGACTCTCTGTACCATTTTTTCACCTTGGTTACAGGTGCAACCGACACTGGTACAGTTTGTTTTCCTGGCTCAGCCTTGGGGCCCGTTTTAGGGCTTGGAGTGGCTGCTGGGTCTGTCTCAGAGGTTGAAGTGGCCGCCGAGTCTGTCGCTGGGGTTATACTGGCATTGAGTGCAGCTCGGTAAGCATAGGCCAAGCCCCAGCACGTTGCAGTGATTTCTGTATGTCTGGTACTGCCAGGATGATGACACACCTTTTTCAAGCACTCCACCAGTTTTTTAGGATTTTTCAATTGTTCAGGGGTAAATTTCCAAAGCACTGGAGGTGCCCACTGTTCTAGATGCCTGCCCATATCCTCCCACTCTCCCTGCCACTCATAACTATCCTGCCTCAGGACAGATCTCTGGATAACACTCTTAAGTATCTGTTTAACCTTATACAGAACTTGAAACGCATTAAGGAGACATAACAATGAGAACATGCTGGTCTGAACATCCTAAGGATATTCGAACTTTTGGAAAGCTACCATAACTCGCCTGGAGGAGAAGAAGGGAGAGTGAACAAATGGGAAAAAACATCTTCCCCTGACCCCTCCATAGATTGGCTCCCTGAGGAAAAAGCATTAAAAGTGTAATTATTAATAGTTTCTGAGGTAGGATTCCCAAAGTATGGAGTTGCTGGCAATGCTGAGTACAAATACCAGGTTAGTCTCATGACCGGTAACTTTATCGTATCATAAGCCAGTGTTACACAGTGCAGCAAAATAATAACCTTGTACCAACCCCCAGCATTGATAAGCAACACAACAGGGAACACATACAGTAAGTAATGTGCTATGTAACTCAATTCGGAAAACAGGCACAGCAGACTTGAGATCACAAAAATCGACATTGTGATTAGTAAATATTAAACTGATGAAATGTTTATCAAAACTTTGTTTTAATACCCTCTATTCAGATCTGTCGTTATCTCAACCCTTCGAGCCCCACGTTGGGCGCCAAAAAGGGCTGTTGTGGTTTAACCCGGCTGGCAGCTAAACACCACACAGCCGTTCGCTCACCCTCCCCCCTCCCTCTCTGGGATGGGGGAGAGAAACGG
>NW_023311925.1:0-7650 GCF_011077185.1 Oxyura jamaicensis
CCAGTATGATCTGCATATACACAACATTCTTCACGCAGGGCTGCACACAGTCCTCCTTGTTGTAAGAAAATCAAATCCAACCCTCTACGGTTTTGGAGTACCACTTCAGATAATGACCTAACCGATTTTTCCAGAGCTGTTATTGATTGCTCTATACGGGCCAGATCCTCATCTACGGCAATGCGTAGAGAAGTAAATTCCTGGCTTTGTTTTACCAGGGAAGCAATTCCAGTTCCTGCACCTGCAGCCCCAAGAGCCATTAAAGTGGCTAAGGTGACGGCCGTAATAGGCTCCCTCTTTACCAGATGGTATTCAGCCACTGTGTGATGGGTATACATATACTCTTCAGTGTGGTATTGAATCCTTGGTATAATGACCACCTGTACACAAAAATCATGAGATGTGCTAAACAATTTTAAAGATATGCAAGGAGTGACTCCTAACGATGAACATACCCACCTAGTGTTATTTGCAGGAATTAACCATTTGTGGGTTCGGTCCATTTTTTTCAGTGACATGGCACAGATCATTTTTATCTCTTGGAACTGTGCCGACACATCTACCTTTTCCTGTAACTTGAGTCAAAGTTATCCCGATTTCCTGACCCCAACTGCATTTGGAAGGATTTAACTCATTTGAATATTCAAACCTCCCCATATCCCCTATAGCTTCATAATATGGGGGCTTAACACTTACACATAGCCAGCACCCATCAGTTATCTCAGGATTAGTTTGATTTAGTACCTGGAAACTAGCATTTATAACTTTCCACATACTACTCCCGGATACAACCTCTTTCTTTTTCACAATGCTTGGAAGCAGTGTGGGAAAGGATAACTCTGTCGACTTATTGAAAAACACTGTAGTAGGTCGGGCAGTCCCAGGTATCTTTACAGTCTGGGCAATCAAAACTTCCCCTAATAACTCTTTATTAGGCCCGACTACCTTGGAAGTCTCGGGTATTTCCTTCTTTATTAGTATGAGTCCTCCCTTGTCAGTTCCAGGTTCCATATACCTTATTCCCCACACTCTTCCCATGTTCCACCCTCTATCCGTGGGTTGGGTAACATTTAAAAAAAGATATTTGCAGTTTCCACGTCCTCCCCACCCTTGCGATGGAATGCACCCATATGGACCCCATTGGACCCTTAAGTATTTATCTCTACCGTATCCCGGTATCCAGCTAGGGGCTATAGTCTCACAACCCCAGTAGCTGCAGTAATATTGATTAGGGGAGTTGCAGTACCCCTTTCCAGGATTCGAACTCGGGCACATATAAAATCCCATATATTCCCAGCATCGGGGCCTCGGAATCAGCTTACATAGTGTAGAAGTAAAGCTTGGCCCCCCCGATGTTATCTGGGTAGCAATAACCTGTTGATCCTCGAATCGACTTAAAGTCCATTTAAAGGGTTGGTGGGGGTGGTGTTGAGTCGCTATGCAGGATGAAATCACTGCGAGAACCCCTAAATACCGATAGGAATGACTGAGGCCCATTTCTTTCCCCACTTACTCACTCCTCTGCCTCACTCGTCAGTTGGGTTGCAGCCAACTACGAGGTTTTAGTTCTTCTCGGCAGCAGTAGTGTTCTTCAGGGGAGAGCCTCTACCTTAACCCATGGTACCTATCGAGGTCGTCACAATGTGAGCTTCAGGTCTTTGTTTCCTGGAGCGATCTCCCACTTCTCGTCACAGATGGGTCCTTTAACACGGCTGGCATGTGTCCATCCTTTCTCTGCAGTCTGGACAGCTGTTTCTGTAGTAAGCAAAACAACATAGGGGCCTTCCCATTGTGGTGTTAATGTAACTTCTTTCCAAGTTTTTATCAGGACCTTATCTCCAGGCTGTATCTTGTGGATTGCCATATCCAAAGGAGGACGTTGCACAATGAAACCCTTTTTCTGTAATTCCCTGCGTCTATTTATCAATTGTGTGAGGTAAGGTTTTAATTGATCATCTTGTAGGTGGGGATGATCAAGGGGTATCTCGAGATCGTAAGGCATACCATACAGCATTTCAAAAGGGGAGATTCCCAGATCAGTCCTGGGCTTCACGCGTATACTTAACAAAGCTAGCGGCAAGCACTTTATCCAAGAGGTTTTCGTTTCTAACATTAATTTAGTAAGTTGCTTTTTAATTTCCCCGTTCATCTGTTCTACTTTCCCTGAGCTCTGAGGATGCCAGGGAGTATGATATTCCCATTTGATTCCTAAAGCTTTCATTGTGTCACGGGACACTTTTGACACAAAGTGTGATCCCCTATCAGAATCTATTGCTTCTACAATCCCATATCGGGGAATTATGTTTTCTAATACTATTTTCACTACGGTTTGTGCTGTAGCCCTTGTCGTGGGAAATGCTTCAACAAAATTTGTAAGATGGTCTATGATTACCAGCAAATATTTGTATCTTCCTGTTTTGGGAAGTTCGGTAAAATCCAATTGAATTCTTGCAAAGGGTCGGTGGGCTAATTCTCGTCCTCCCAGAACCCTTTTTCTCATATTTTTAGCATTTATCCTCCGACAAATCATACACCCATTAACAATTCCCTTTGCTATGTTATATATCCCTATACACATATAATTATTGGCGAATTGATCTACTAACGCCTGAGCACCCCAATGCATTTGTTCATGAAATCTCCGTAGCACCCTCATAGCTACTGATTTTGGTAACACTTCTTGTCCGTCAGGTAGTACCCGTTTTCCTTTTTCACCTTCTCGAATCCCCATTTGTGTCATCTTTTCCTTTTCTACAGTAGTAAAACAAAACAGGGGGAGGGGGGCGTGCCCACCAGAACATAAAGACTTAGCTGGGCCATGCTTGTAACACTTCCTGTAAGGCGGACTCTCCTCCTCCAAAAAATTACATTCAATCCCTTCTACTCCCCAGTCTTTCCAGCAATCATAGCATGGAAATTTCTTTAAATCCTTCCCCTTGCCACAATTCGGGCAGTCTGCTCTCTTAGTCAGTTCATATACACCCATGAGAGCTGCTCTTTTTGCTTCCTGGTCAGCTAAGTTATTACCTCTGATTTGAGGATTCAGCCCTCGCTTGTGTCCTTTTACATGCACCACCGCAATCTCCTTAGGCTCCCTGATGGCTTGTAAAACTTGGAGAATCAACTCCTGATGAATTAGTCCTTTTCCTCGTGAATTTATAAATCCTCTCTCTTCCCATATTTTCCCAAAGGTGTGTACATGCACCACACCAAAGGTGTATTTCAAATCTGTCCAAATGTTTGCCAGCTCAAGAGCTCTTATCAAGGTGATGATTTCCACCTTTTGGGCTGATGTTTGTTACCGCATATCCTGTGAAGCAAAAATCCCTGGCGGACGAAGCTGCTGCCATCTATGTACCAATCCTCCACATCTTCTAGGGGTGTTTCCTAGAAGTCTGGTCAGCTGGAGTATACCGTGTTCATGGTCTTGATGCAAGATCTGGCGATCTGGGAACAGTTACTGAGGAAAGAGGCTAGGTTCATAGTATTAGTGCCGAAAATATATATATATTAGTAAACTAATAGTCCATGATACACATTCCTCCTCTTCTTCAGTAGCTATCATTTGTATATTGCAACAGTGTCCCCTTTTCCCGAAGGGTGTGGTAAATTAGTGGGGGTTTGTTCATTGTCTTTGAGGAATTTTGAGAATCTGTTGGGGAGAGAAGGTTGTAAAATTTACTTGCATTGATAAGGGAGGAAGCAGGAGGGGGTGTTGGGTAAACATCCTTGAGTTAATCCAGACTCTGTGAAATTCCTTATCACGAGACATCCTTTTTGCTGCTTCACTACCCCCACCTGAACACGGAGCAGAGGAATAACGACCCCCCTCTCAACAATAGACTGCGCAGCCTCAGCCAGTTCAACAAGTCCTGATAAGCCGAAATTCAACTGCTATAAAACAGCAACCCTGGAAAGGGAAGTTGCGTGCTGTTGCGGAGCGGAGACTCCCCAGCCGCCCAGCGCTGTTTTGCTTGTGTCTGCTTACTTGATTAATAAAATAATTTCAATAGACCAGAAAATTGTGTGGTCTAATTTATAACAAAGGGGTCTGTCAAAACTTCAAGATCACAGGCTAGATGTTCCCTAAATATGGTGGGGTTATTTTTGAACCCCTGTGGTAACACTGTCTAAGTAATCTGAGTTTCTCGTCCTCTATTAGGATTTTCCCATTCAAAGGCAAAGAGTTTCTGTTTTTCATTTGCCACAGGCAGGCAGAAAAAGGCATCCTTTAAATCTAGTACCATGAGCCAAACTTGACTATTTTTCTAATTTTGTAATTCCAATCATTTTTCCCAAATTAAATTTCAAGCATTGCAAAAAAAAAATGCCTTTTCCTGTTGGCCAGTTACTCCTATTACATTTACAGAGTAATTAACACAGAGAAAGAAGCTCCCTTAACCAACAAAAATTCAAGCCTCTCTCTTCGTTCCCTAGCTTTATTTCAACCAGTGGACCTGCTAGGGTAGATGCCCCAGGTCTCCCTTATTCCTGGCTGTTGTAAGTTTATCCTGCAGCCTAAGACAATTTCTTTCTGATATCAGGGGGCTAATTGCCCTAGAAAGAGGCTAGCCAATTACCTCTGTTTTCTGAAGCCACATCCAAAATTTATTTATTTATTTATTTTTCTTCATTGCATTTCAAAAGTTGGTTCAAAAATTCCATAGGGGTTTCTTTTGGATCTTGTTGGAACAAATTCTCAATTCCCATTTTAACCAGATTTCTGTATAGCTGTTCATAATTTCCGGGGTGATTAGGGTCTCAGTTGGGGGGGGTCGGTCAGGGGAATGCAATCGTTGAAAGTTCCCTGAGCGATCCCATTGGCAATCTGAGCTCACATGTGAACTCAGGTTGTTTTAAGAGTTAACTGCTTTTCTGTTTCCATGACAACTCTTTTGGACCCATCATGGTCCCTCTGCCCCAGAGGGCTCACACCCATGATTTTGAGATCTCAGCCTCGGGTTGAGGCAGAACTATTAACATCCCTACATCCTCTTTTCCTGCTCATTCAACTTCAAACAGCTTTATCAAATACTACATGCCACACCTTTAACACCTTCCACAACCCTTTTAACACTTCCTTTATCTTTCTCCAGCCTGTACTTTTCTAATGCCAGCACCAAAAGCTCAGTCAGAGGCCAACTTAATTCCATACCTTTTCCCTCCAAGATGCTGAAACAACATAGCAGTATACAACATTTCATCCCATTTCCCTTCTCTCCTCAAAAACATTAACTTTAACAAAGTATTATAGTTTAAAGTTCCATTAAAAGGCCAATTTTCTCCACAAAGCGGCCACCATTGTTTACAATATTTTATCAATGTTTTTTCTGTTCATGCTTCCACCAGCGGACCCTCCAATATCCTTCCAATGACTTAAAACACATCCTAAAGGACTTTTCTTTACAATTCCACCATTTTGTTTTCCTCCCATTTTTTTCAATTCACACTTTCAAGATACCCCTTTAACACTTACAAAATGCAGCATGTTGGTATCTTTTTACAGCAACACCAAGAAACTATTATTATTACCAAAAAATATAGCTAGAATCGCACTAACAACAATCAGAGTCAAATTCCGCATTCAATAGGTCAGAAAACCGAAATAAGTAACACAGTACCAAATAAACCTTAAAGGCAAACCTTTTGCCAAGGTTCCCAATGGCAATTAAATGCCATCAAAACAGGTCCAACGTATACTTAAGATGCTAGCCACAAAAGTATACACCAACACTACCCTGAAGAAGGTTACCTTCTGACTTACAGGCAGCACCAAATAACCGGTCTACCAAACAAACAAACCAAAATAAAGAATATCGTCACTTACAGCGATGGGGTCCTTGTCTGCCTCCGCAGTGATCCGTTGAGTCAAGGAGTCCCTCCGGGAAATCCCGGGGGTACCCTAGGGAGTCCTATTCCCAGCGGGTCCTGCAGCCGGGCAGAGAGGTTGTCCCATCTGGGGTGCCAGATTGATTTAAAGAACGAAGTCAAAATTTCTTCTTAGTGACAAAGTATTCTTTATTGACAGCGCTGGATGCACGGGGGATCCTTCCACCTAACGTACATACCCAAAGTGACAAACTATCTCACAGCAGAACAACGAACATTCAATTAACGCCTATACATATTCATTACCTGAACTCGCCTACTCACGCTTCTTATGGTAATTAGCTTATCAGTCCTTTGTATTTGCACAGATTCTTCCAAGAATTGTGGGCAGGGGTCTTCAGGAGGTGGGCAGTGGTCTTTGGGAGGAAGGCCATATGTCTTCCTCATAGTATACTTCTCACCCTTTATCTAGAATGTAGTGATTTTGCATGTTTGCAATGTCCTTATCAGTCTGAGCTAATTTGTGTCCTTGTTGTCCATCTGTTTCCTGCCTGAGATGGGATGTCTGGCAAGTTTTTTGTTACTTAGTTTGACTCCTAATTACTGGCCCTTGAGCACTGGAGTCAATCTCACTGACTCCCCTGAAAATTGGGGATCAGCGGGTTCTGGAAGGGAGAGGGCCATGGGCATAGGAGGAGTTATGTAGAGAGGTGGTGCCACGTCTCCCTTTCCCTCCTTTTTCTTTTAGGAGATACAGATTAGCTCCAGTTTCTGAGTTAATCCAAAGGTGTGCATATTCACTTTACTTTACTCTTTCCCCGCCTAGAAGGGGAATCACTAATCATTTTAATCATTAGTCCCAGTGGACTATCCGGTAAACTCACACTAGAGTTTCCCTTACCCATGGGACCAGAAGGCTTACTTTTCTTCTGTCCCATCTTCCGGAGCACCTTCACACACACACACACAACGCTTCCCCCTTTTCGTGGCCCAGTCCCTCGCGGGATGTGGGAACCGCACTACCGAGGGGTCCGCACTCGCCTCGTCCCACTGGACGTCTCACACGTGACGTCTCTGGACGTCTCAGGCGTTATGCTCCGGGATACCCAACCCCAACCGAACGGAACACCGGCCTATACTTACCCACCCCGTGGGTCTTCGTTCAGTCTTCGTGCACAAAGATTGCCTGGGGTTTACCGGTTTTATTTGCTTGTGTCAAATTTTGGGTTCGTCGGTGAAGGGCTCGAGCAGGAGTTTCCATTTCTGGGGCCGCCGAAATCGGCAGGGCGCCTCCCCTAGAGGGATTCCTGCTCAATCCGCCTTCATCCGAGTCACGGCACCAAATTGTTATAAATTAGACCACACAATTTTCTGGTCTATTGAAATTATTTTATTAATCAAGTAAGCAGACACAAGCAAAACAGCGCTGGGCGGCTGGGAGTCTCCGCTCCGCAACAGCACGCAACTTCCCTTTCCAGGGTTGCTGTTTTATAGCAGTCGAATTCCGGCTTGTCAGGACTTGTTGAACTGGCTGAGGCTGCGCAGTCTATTGTTGAGAGGGGGGTCGTTGTTCTCTGCCGGTGATCACGCGTTGTGCTCGTGTTCAGGTGGGGGAAGTGAAGTGGCAAAAAGGATGTCTTGTGGTAAGGAACTTCACAGAGTCTGGTTTCACTCAAGGATGTTTACCCAACACCCCCTCCTGCTATCTGTTTACTTAATCCTCCCCCTTATCAAGGCCATTAAATTGTGCACCCTTATCTCCTCAGCAGATCCTCCAAATTCCTCAAAGACAATGAACAAACCCCCACTAATTTATTACAA
>NW_023311926.1:0-1146 GCF_011077185.1 Oxyura jamaicensis
GCAATAAACTTGATGTTATTTTTCAGCATTTTTTTAAGCATCAGTATAAAAAAACAAACAAACAAAAAAAAACTGAATATGTATATTTTCTCTGAGGAGTGGGAATAAATGTAAATGGATCAAGAAATCTAAAAAATGGAAGGCACAGTTTCAGGGATGGCTTTCTTTTTAGTGGAACAACATTTGTATGAAAACAGCTATGTAAATGAAATAAAATGCGAAGTTTAATCTCAGTTGCCATTCTTAAACAAAAAATAAATAAAAAGTAGTTTGAAGATGACAGTGAGTTGCATCTGAAAAACATCTGTCTAGGACAGCGGTGAAGCTTCTTTGAAGAGGTCTTATCTAAACGACTGTGTCAGAAGAAGTGGATGTCAACAGTTTTTCAGACTGTATATTTGGTAGCTTAGAAGTGTGACAGTAATTAGTACAATAAATTTTAAACAGGCCTGAATAGAAAATAGATTTTCATCCTGAGAGATTATTTCTGAAATTTTGAAAAAGTATTTTTAGTGAAAAGCTGTTTGTTTGTTTGCTTTTTTCTAAGGGTTTTCATGAAATGATAAAAATTTAGAACCATATTCAAGTCATGGCTCTGAGGACTGAAAACTATGGATCTAAAGGTAGGTTTCTCACATTGTAAGTTGCATAGCTATAAGTTATAGGTTATTCCACTTTCTCTTCATCATACTTCTAAAGGGAAAAGTCATCATAGATTTAATAACAATTTTCCTGAAAAAGCATTATTGACCTAACCAAATTTAAAGAAAAATGAAAACATGAAAATGAGAGAAAGAAAGGAAAAAGAAAAAGAAAAAGAAAAAGAAAAAGAAAAAGAAAAAGAAAAAGAAAAAGAAAAAGAAAAAGAAAAAGAAAAAGAAAAAGACAAAGACAAAGAAAAAGAAAAAGAAAAGGAAAAAGAAAAAAAGAATAAGAAAAAAAAGAAAAAAAGAAAAAGAAAAAAAAAAGAAAGAAAGAAAAAAAGAGAAAGAATTACCCTTTTTTGGGGATTAGTCTATTAAAGCAGGGATAGGAACTGTTAGTAATTCTTTTTTCCTATTATGAGACAGAACTATTTTTTTAAATTTTTTGGTGGTAAATACATTTATATGGAAGAGTTCCCTTCCTTACACAAGTAATTTGTCA
>NW_023311927.1:0-2398 GCF_011077185.1 Oxyura jamaicensis
AAGGACTGTGGAGACAAAAACCACGAGGGCTCTAGAAACCTTGCAGCAACGGGAGGAGAGTATCCTGAGGGAGAAGCTGGCTGTGTTGCAGAGCCAACTGGAAGTTGCACAGAATGCAGCCCCACCTCTGGAGGAACTGGCCCAAACCCAGAATTCCGTCCAGACAATCTCTGAAAAGCTACATACTCTGCAGGTATATTTGCAGAACCTGGAGGCATCCAGAGAGAAAGACCTTCATATGCTCAGAGAAGAGATGGAAGGCAGAATAACCAAAGATTTGGAGGCAGCCAAGAAGTCCTTCCAAAGGACTGAGGAGAGCCTGCTGGAGATGGAAAACAAACTAGGTGAGCAGTATAACTCCTAAACAAACCATCAGCTCTGTTGTGCTTAAACCCCAGTGGGAAGCTACATGCTGCAAATCCCTTTCCTCCAGTTGGATGTGGGAGAGAAGGGGAAAGGTCAAAGTGAGAACACCCACTGACTGAGTGTGGTGGTTTTACCGTACTAGGCAGTTGAACACCACAACCGCTCTCTCACTCCCCCTCCTCAGATGAAGAGGGGAAGAAGTAAAGGAAAGAACAACTCACAGGTTGAGATAAGGGTAATTTAATTAACGAGAAAATATATATATATATATATACTATTAAGGAAATATTATTATTAATTAAACAATTCAACTAAAGGGAAAAAAGGGAAAGTGGAGAGGGAGGGGGGAAAGGGAATAGCTAAACAAAACAAGTAAAGGCTATGTGGAAGTGCAGAGGAAAGAAATACTCTCTACTTCCCACAAATGAGCGATGCTTGACCACGTCCTTGAAACAGGGCCTCAACGCATGTCACTGGTGTTCGGGAGGAGGACAGATGTTTTTCCAATGAGAGCCCACCCCTCCCCTCTTCCTCCTTTTTCCACCTTTTATTGCTGAGTGTGACATCATATGGTATGGAATATCCCTTCGGTTTGTTTAGGTCAGCTGCCAGGGTGATGTTTCTTTCTCACTTTTTGCCCACCTCCTAGGAGGGTTAGAGAGAGTCCTGATGCTGTGCCAGCACTTCTCAGCAGCAGACACAACACCGGTGAGATACCACTGCTGTTCTAGCTACAAGTGCAGAGCGCAGCACTGTATGGGCTGCTGCAGGGAAAGTTAACATCCCAGCCAGACCCAGTACACTGAGATAGAGAGATTTTAAATGGTAAAAGCTGCAAGCCCAAGGAAGACCAAGCAAAGCAAAATGCGCGAGGTATTCACTGCTTCTGATCAGCAGGCAGAGGTTCAACCATTTCCGGGAAAGCAGGGCTGCGTCCCAGGTAACATTTCCTGGGGAAGACCAATGCCGTAACTCTGAATGTCTCCCCTTCCTCCGTCTTTATCTCAGCTTTTATTGCTGAGCATGGTGTCATAATGTAGGGAGTATCCCTTTAGCCCACTGGAGTCACCTTCACAGCCGTTCCCGCTTCCAGCATCGTGGGCATCCCCTACCACCTCCTGGCAAAGCATGTTGACAAGCAGTGGGGCCCTTGGCTGTGTGGCAGCACTGCCCAGAACAAATGAAACATCCACGGGATATCAACATAATTTTCCTCACCAATCCAAAACGCAGCATCGTACCAGCTCCAATGAAAAAAAAATTGACGCCATCCTGCAGAAAAGCAGGACAGTTCCTTGAAGGGAAATGGTGCTATCAAGTGACACCATCTTGTGAGCTAGTCTCCGTCATCTCCTGCATGGAAGGGGACATGGAAGGGGACTCCTCCACGAGGAGGACAGCCCTTTCTTGGGGAGAGGGTCTTGTGTCCCTTTCCACTGAGAGAGCTCCACGCCAAGGCGGTGGCTGCTGGTGCTAAGGGTGTTTCTTCTCTCCCTCCTCTTTGAAGAGATTTGGTTTGATAGTCTCCATCCTTGATGGCTGAGTGGGGAAAAAGTTATTGCTTGGCCCCAAGGACCATCCACCAGCAGGTCCAAATACCGTCTCTCCCTTTTGTCACTCATAGTGCTCGTCCACAAAGAGTCATGTTTCCCACAGCACACAGATCCTGCCTGGAGAGATGGAGTGCATATTTCCTACCCTCCAGCCTGCCCAGCAAGACTTTGGCAAGCCTTCAGGCAGGATCATGGAGCCTTTTCTCCTTCTCCATGCCCCTGGAACTCAGCCTATCCAAACCAGTGAGGGAGGTGGAAGCATCTTCTCAGTTCTGTCCTCTTCCATCCAGAGCCCACACACCATGCACCATGGGGAAGGAGTCACATACGGGGGGCGGAGGGGGGGGGGGGAATGACCATGAGAGGTTGTAAGCCCCAGGTGAAGATCTAAGGGGAGGGGACTGGGCTCCAGGCCTTTGGTAATCCCTTCTTCACTTCCAGTGACTAAGGTGTGCTCACTCTGACTTTATGAGCATTCC
>NW_023311928.1:0-1100 GCF_011077185.1 Oxyura jamaicensis
ACTTTCCCTCATAGCCAGGACTGCTGATAAGTGATGGAAAGTGGGGATGGAGCACTGCAGAGAAAACTGCACTCATGTGGGCTCTACTCCTCTTAGTTAAGTTACACATAGAAGCTCTTCCAGTCCACAGCAGAAGGCTTAGACATTCGGAAGGGATTGATTTTATCCTAGGGGCACAGTTATTCTATGAGGCATCTCCTTCTCCAGCATTAGTCTTTCTGTGTATTCTGTCCTCGCCACAAAATTTTGCCCTCAATACTATGAATTTCCTGGAGAAAACTGAAAGAAAAGGACTATTATTGCAAAAGAACTGTGTAGACATCAGTCCATATTGGACCATCAGAAACAAAAGAACATTCCTGTCTTTCCTGATAGAAAACACACATCCACAACAGTGAGACAAGGGCTAACAGGAGGAAAATATCATTTTCCCAGTCACCCCTCTTTTCACTTGCAGTAAATACTGTAGAGATAAATGCAACATCTTACCAGTTAATGGAGCCTATTCTCCTTCTCCATCCCTCTGGAATTCAGTCTATCTAAACCAATGCAAGGAAAGGGGAAGGATCTTCTTGGTTCTGTCCTATTCCATCCAGAGCCCAATACCATGCACCATGGGGAAGGAGTCACATACCATGAGAGACTCCAAGCGCTAAATGGAAATCAAAGGAGAAGGAACTGGGGTCCAGGCCTTTGGGAAGCCCTACTTCACCTCCAGGGGTAAAGGAGTGCCAACACCAACCTTGTGGATTCCCTCTTCCCATTACCATGTTCCATTCACAGCATCCCTTTCCAGGAAATAAATAAATAAATAGATTCTCAGTAATGGCACCTTTTGAGCTACAATGTATTCTGGAGATAAGTCCACCTTGGCACTGAAATCAGAACAGCATGTTCTCTGACATTTCTAGGAGGA
Source organism: Oxyura jamaicensis (assembly GCF_011077185.1). Classification (NCBI taxonomy): domain Eukaryota; kingdom Metazoa; phylum Chordata; class Aves; order Anseriformes; family Anatidae; genus Oxyura; species Oxyura jamaicensis. The sequence continues at coordinate 917 of NW_023311928.1, forward strand.
AATACCCGCCCCATTATGACCATGGGGAATGACCATGAGAGACCTTTCTAGGAGGAAATATTCCCATTAAAAAGACAAGGACCCATTTGCCAGGAAAACACTAGAGTTTTGCAGTGGCTCCTCTGTTTCTTTGCAGGAAGGACTGTGGAGACAAAAACCACGAGGGCTCTAGAAACCTTGCAGC